>NW_010293956.1:0-59886 GCF_000700745.2 Antrostomus carolinensis
CCCTGAGGATCTCGAATTCCAACATTTTGTGCTCACATTTCAAGTTCTGAAAAAGAGGCTAGAAAAAAAGGTTCTTTTTTCTTTACTCTATGTTGTGAAATATAGGCAAAGGGATCCCAGTGATGGGACACAGAAGGACAAGCCATACCATTAAAAGCCTTATGTCTTATGATACATTCTTGTCTGGACTAAATAATTGCAGCCCTAAGTGTAAACCAGTATCATCCTCACCTGTGTGTCCAGGCCAAATAAGAGGACGTTGTCCTGAATTTGAACAGAGACTTATAATGACTAAGTAACTCAAATAGGAATGAGAATATTGCTTCCCAAGGATTAGATTCCTGGGACAGTGATGAAAAACCCAATGATCTCCTTCTCCCACCCTGTTAAACTGCTTTGAGAGCTCAGTGCGTTGCTACCACAAGTTGGGGTGATTTTCACTTAACTCTACCTGCCTAAAAGTTTAAACATTTCAGTATTTTAGACTTGCTTCTGCCCTCAGAAATGAAAGAGAAACAATTCAGAGGGAATTTAATTTCTTAGTTGAGAGAAAAATTCTTCTTGTTTCGTTTTTTTTTCCCCACAACATTTAAATCCCATTTAAGTGTAATTCGTCAGATGTTAGGAAAAGTACTTCTGATGCCTTCAGGGCAGTTCTCTTTGGAGAGTGAAGTTCTGTGTACATAGTGGGACCTTGATGATATGAAAAAAAGAGTATAATGATGATCTCTAATAGATTGAAAGGTCAACACCAACTCCCTGTATAGTCTACTTCTTTTGATATACATAAATGCAAAGATTAAAAAGAACATAGATGGAACATCAGTCAAGAAAAAAACCTTTGTTCTCTAGGCACTGTTTTTTCAATATTGCAAAATATACATTACCAATGTTAGGAATCCAAATATAGAATCATAGAATCATAGAATTGTGTGGTTGGAAAAGACCTTTGAGGTCATCAAGTCCAACCATACCTGTCCACTACTAAACCATATCTCTGAGCATCTCATCTACCCATCTTTTAAATACATCCAGGGATGCTGACTCAACCACTTCCCTAAGTAGCTCGTTCCAGTGCCTGAGAACCCTTTCAGTGAAGAAATTTTTCCTGATATCCAATCTGAACCTCCCCTGACTCAACTTGAGGCCATTTCCTCTTATCCTGTCACTTGTTACTTGGTTGAACAGACCAACCCCCACTTCTCTACACTCTCCTTTCAGGTAGTTGTAGACAGGGATAAGGTCTCCCCTAAGCCTCCTTTTCTCCAGGCTAAACAACCTCAGTTCCCTCAGCCGCTCCTCATAAGACTTGTTCTTCAGATCTTTCACCAGATTTGTTGCCCTTCTCTGGATGTGCTCCAGTGCCTCAATGTCCTTCTTCTAGTGAGGAGCCCAAAACCACAATATTTGAAGTGCGACCTCACCAAAACTGAGTACAAGGGACTTCCCTGGTCCTGCTGGCCACACTGTTTCTGATACAAGCCAGGATGCCATTGGCCTTCTTGGCCACCTGTGCACACTGCTGGCTCATGTTCAGCTGCTGTCAACCAACACCCCCAGGTCCTTTTCTGCCAGGCAGCTTTGCAAGCACTCTTCCCAAGCCTGTAGCGTTGCATAGGGTTGTTGTGACCCAAGTGCAGGACCCGGCACTTGGACTTGTTGAACCTCATACAGTTGGTTGCAGTTGATCCAACCTGCCCAGGTACCTCTGTAGACCCTACCCTCAAGCAAATCAAGACTTCCACCCAGCTTAGTGTCATCTGTGAATTCAATGAGGGTGCACTCAATCCCTTCATCCAGATCATTGATAAAGATGTTAAACAGGACTGACCCCAACACTGAGGCATGGGAAATGCCACTTGTGACTGGCCTCCAGCTGGATTCAATTCCATTTACCACCACTTTTTGGAGCCACTCATCCAGACAGTTTTTTACCCAGCAGAGAGTATGTCCAAGCCATTGGCAGAAAGTTTCTTTGACGGTGTCAAAGGCTTTACTAAAGTCCAAGTACACCACATCCACAGCCTTTCCCTTGTCCACTAAGTGGGTCACCTTATCATAGAAGGAGATCATTTCACTGCATCACTCCAGTGTTTCCAGATGAGTGCAGAGATAACACAACTAGTAGCATCTCAATTGTAAATTAGCTGTCTGGGCATCAAAGTGTTTATAAGCATTATTCAGTATAAAAATAAGCCGTATTAATGGTTTCTGTGATTACACATTGCTTGGGAATGTTTGGGATACTGGGAAAACACTATTTCTCTTGGGTAATGGTTGAATTGGTTAAAAGTAAATAGAAAATAAATAGAAGCAGTTTTTCATTATTATCTATATGTCTGTAAATATTGTGTTATTCTCATTGGAATGGGAAGAAACTATCAAGCTGAAAATGTTTCTTTTTATAGCCAATAATATCAATTGACTTTTACGTTGCCACAAATCTAAGATGATGAGGGTTTTCTCACATTGGGGTTGATGGCTATGGTTACATAAGGTGTGCTATTTGTTTGGTTCTTCAGTCCTAGTAAAATATTGTTGTTTTTAGAGCATTTTAGTAAACATTGCTCATACTGCAAATTTAGACGGTTTTGCTGGGAGGGCAAGGTGTTATTTGCTTTTCTGTCTTTTAGTTCTTTGAGTGTTCTTTTGCCACTGTTTGCTTTCTCTGAGGAAGAGGAAGATGGAAGATTCTGGGCTGTTGTATTTTGTATTTTGGACACCCAAATGACTGTGTTGTAACTTAACTTTTGGAAGGAAACTTTATATATATATATATAAAATTTATATCTGTAATTAAACATAGACACACATAAATATAAACAATATTTCCACAAAGCATTTGATTAGGAGCCAAATGTAAGTCTAAAGAAACAATCTCCTTCTAAGTGTATTTTAATACTGTGTTATTTGCGATCTTGGTGTTGAAGATGTTTGTTGCTTAGATATAGTAGTCACCATATATTGGTACTCACAACACAGTTACTATTTATGTAAACTTTGGAAAATTGGGAAGAAGGAATGATGTGTAAGTCTGACAAAGGTCCCGTTGGTAGTGGGTTATTGAAATTGCTGTCATGCTTTAAAGTAATTCAACAACTCAGTGCTGATAATGATTTGTAATTCTGAGGTTGTGTAGAAATGCAATAATGCAAATCTTTTCTACAAGATGGGATGTAATTCAGATGCTTTTGGAGGGGGGAAAGTGATTTTTTTCAGGTCTTTGAGCCCTTATATAACAAATTACTAATCTTTTATACCTAGATATATGTCCTTTATACAGCCCCATTAGTCTAATATTTAAGTCCTTTCTGAATGAATTAAAAATGGCAACAGTTTGTTTCTTAAGGTAAGATGTTAACCAGACCTATACTGAGAAGTTTTGTCATCTCAAGCTTTCCTGAAAAAACTGGTTACTTGCATAAAACAGTTTTCAAGACTATTTTGCACAGGATTCACTAAAGTCAAAAGAAAAATCTATAGAGTTGTAACATGAATGAAAATTATATAAAAATTATATAAATTATATACAAATTTCAAACACACTATTACTCTTTGACATTCCCAGTTCTCACCTGTTGCAAGGATGAGATTTTCTGACGCTATTGTGAAGAGTGAGACTGAAACCTCAGCACAGAGACCCTGTATTTTTGTCAGAAAACCTCACAACCACCCACTTCCCTCACTCCCACCTGCAAAACTCTGTGGTGCAGGAGCACCTTGGGTCATCAGACACTGACCAAGCTTCATTGTGCACTCCTGAATTTCTCCCTCCTTCCATTTGCAGATTCATATCATAAAAAGCTTTCTGTGGAAGAAAATAAAATCTCCTAACAAATGAAGACAATAGAGGAAGGTTCTCCATGACATGAAATAGGAGGGGTTTGATGGTGTTCTTCTATTTCAGCTACTGCAGAAGAGAGGGTTCTGGGATTTAACAGGGAAGGTCTTGGATTTAACAGATAGTTGAGAACATTCACAAACCAATAATAAGGAAAGGATTTTGTCCTGCTTCATCCATAGGAGGCTGATGCATGCCTCTCAACCTAAGGCAGTGCCAACTTAATTTATGTGCTATTTCTAGGCATGACAGGTATAGTAGAGAAACTCCTTTTTTCCTCATCTTACACTCACTAAAGGAATAACAATGCCATTCTTAATATTAGATTCCAGCCAGGAAGAAAAAAATAGTTTTAATCAGGCTTGTGGTTACGCCCTGCAAGTACCTTCTACAAAATTACTAAGAATCCCTTTCTTTCAAATTGACATTTACCCTCTGATAGCACAGTGAGCGAGCTGTGTGTCATCATAGCCTCTCCGTCCATGATTTGTAGCATAAGGACAAAATAGAGGAGCACTGAAAGTAATTTTCAGGCTTCACTCCAGCTAAATATAGCCAAAATGAGCTCAGATCTATTGAATTCCACAACTTAATGGGGGTGGGGGGGCAGAAATCTGTTGAAGGCTATTGAATACAAAGATGTTGCATTTGGTTAAGGAAGTGTTTGAGCCACAGATCACCAGGTCTGGTACAGCTGTTCAGGAAAATGATTATTATAAGCTTGTCTTGTAGTTATACTATTCCCTAAGCCTTCATGGCTAGCTACTGTTGGAGCCTGGGCTAAATGGAGATCTGTTCTGTCCCTCCTTACATATATTTGATCTTTGCTTTTCTCTTTTGATCTTGATTTGGGATTTTTTCTTTTTCCTTCTGGCCACAGGATTAGCCAAGACTAATGCAGCTTTTCTCCTCAGAAGTAAAGAGGTCATTTTGCTAGCTTCTGGTCTCTGCTGTGTGTGGTATTTGATTGAATTCAGATAGGATTTTGTGAACCTCTGTCACAGGCACTTAAGCAAAAAATCGAGAGTCACTGAATTCACTCAATAGTCACTATTTGTGTATCGTCATCTTCGTTTGAGTAAGTTCCAGTCTAAAAGCTGGCATGTCACAGCATTTACTTACATATTACCTGGTTGCTAAGTACAAGTGTTGTCGTTTTTCATTCCCATTTGCAAAGCAACCAGAGGCCAAGCCTTCCCACCTACATTCACACTAAAGTTCAGATGTCATTAGGAAAGCCAAATGATCTGTTGCCTAAGGTGAAGGTCATTAAGATAATCTAATAGTAATTGATTACTTCTTATTGAATTAAGAAGTATATTAGAAATACCAGCGTTTTGGTTTTCAAAGCTCATTCTGATAGGACTGTACTTTCAGCCTGACACTTATGCTATCCCTCAAATAGAATCCTGTGGCAGATTTTTACAGGAGATATCATTTTAGTACTGAGACTAGGAATAAGAACATAAGTACAATGAAGAATACAAAGTATGCACATTAATGTGATTTTAATTTTATCAGCTTTCCATGTAAAGTAACATACAAGGAACTAAAGTGAGCATAAGTCATCTCTTAACTAGGCTAGTTGCCTCTCTTTGTATGGCATTTTCTTGAAGCATTTCTTTCTCTTTATGCATTAAACTCAGACGTAATTAACAGTTGAATCTTATAAACTAAATAAAAGCAGTAATTCATCACATGGCAAATAAATACTGAGTCATGATACCAGAGTAGTCAGATCTCTGGGAAGCAGGCCTGCCATTCAGGACCTTGATAGACTGGAGAAATGGGCTGATGAGAACCTCTTGAAGTTCAACAAAAGCAAATGTGGGATGCAATAACCCCATGCAACAGTATAGCTTGTGGGCCAACCACATACTGGGCTGCATTAGTAAGAGGTTAGCCAGCAGGTCAAGGGAAATAATGCTTCCCTTTTATTTGACACTTGTGAGACTGTGTCTGGAAATCTGTGTCCTAGTACAAGAAGGACTTTGATGTACTGAAGTGAGTCTGGCAGAGGGTCACCAAGAAATTTAGGGGGCTGGAGTACCTGACATGACAAAAAGCTGGGAGGCTAGAGCTTCTTCAGCCTGAAAAAGAGGAGGCCAAAGGGAAATTTTATTGCTACAACTGACTAGTGGCAGGATATGGAGGAGGTGGAGCCAGACCCTGATTGAATGTGCATGGTGAAGGACAGAATTTGGACTGATATGTAATAGGAAAAAAAGAAAAAAAAATATCTGATCAAAGTTTGAAACTGGTTAACTAAAGATGCTGAGGAAGTCTCCAACTTTGGAGATATTCCAAACTTGACTGGTCAAGGTCCTGAGCCACTCAATCTAACTGGACCTCTTTTGAGTAGAGAGTCAAACTAGAGATCTCTGGAAAGGTCTCAGACTTTTTCTGGTGCAAATTATTCTACCATTCTGTGATTCTGCACTTAAGTTTCCCATTTCAGATATTAAAATGGCAGGTGGGATAGAAATAGAAGAGCTTTTATAAAACACATAGATGATAAACTATCTCAAATTTCTAAAAACTATTTAAAAATCTAGGTAGCGTATAATTGGACTTTCCAGTTTCTGCACTTTCTGTAATCTGTAACTGCTGGTATTTCCTGGAATAGGCATTTTATGTATACAAGGAACAGGGTTTTCTGTCTTTCATTTTGTCTCAGTCGTTGTGGTTTATTTTATCTATAATGTTGCTTGCTGTATTCTTCTGTAAGAATATGATCTGGCTGCTGTGCAAAATTGCACTTGGTGATAGCTTCACACATGTGTCGCAGCTCTGAAATCAGAAGCAGTAAGATTTCAGTATCTTAAGTGTCTGTTGAAATGGTAAAGTAATAGAATTAAGCTCTACATGTTGCAAAATGGGAGATGCAGCCTTACCCAATCCACTAGAAAACGGACCCACAACGTTCCTAACAGAACAGCATGGGTAATAAGCTGGCACAGTTTCTGAACTCTACACAAGTTGGCATGTCTCCATTTGTATGTTTTGCCCCTCAAGCTTTAAATTTTCTCTCCTCTCTTTTCTTTGATTTTGCTCTACCACTTTTGATTAAAATTGAGAGTACCTATTAATGAACAGTTAATAATGTTCATTAAATGAATCAGAAAGTATAAATATTTTAATTTGGGTACTTAGGAAAAACAGTAACAGTTCTCATTTTCAGATAGCTACCTTACACAAAGTCCTCATGGAGTGAACACGCAGAGTTTAATCTTACTGACATTCTTGAGATCAGCATTTGACCCCTTTAATAATCTTGGGTTTACATTTAGCTGATTGTAACGTCACAAAAATTAGGCATTGCTGCCGCTTTGGCTTAACAATGTACATTCAAAACTGGACCTGTATTTTCAGGGAAGACAAAACCGTAATACCATCACTAGAAAAAAATATTGATTTTGCATAGAAAATACACAGTTTTATGTCAATTGAGGGCAATCTTTTTCAAGTGAGGGGGGCACAGGTTTACTGTTGAGCAAAAAAATACTCTTCTCAGTTGAATGTGTGTATTTGTGGCTTGAGATGTAGCTCTTTTCACTTTTGTATGTAGGTAGTGGCGGGCTTTTAGAATTTCTTTTGGTATGTTGGTATCTGTATCATATACTCTGTACCTGAGGCTTAAATTGATTTTCTTTTGGTTTTCTAAAAGAAATTTCATTAAAAGCAATGGCAAAAAAGCAATGTACAGTGGCAATATAAAAAATACATAATTGCATATATTCTATTCTCAAATAATTCTTAAATATTTTTTCCAGATTCCTCTTTTGAGTGGCACCTGTAAGGGGCAAAGATATGGACTCCTTGGTAGCAATGTTAAGTACTGTTGAAACTTTGCCTCTGGAACTTCGGAAGCAATCATTAAATTTAGTTTTCCATTTGATCAAAGGACGAGTAGTCTCTGTCAGAGGGCTGGATTTTATTTCCCAAGGCTAACAGCTACTTCCAGGATTTTGTCAGACCTACTAAGAGTTTTTTCTACCATTGTCAGATGGTATTATTTAAAACCAGTTCATCCACTTGTGTGGGATTCATATCCTATATCATACAGTGACTCTGACAAGAAGATGCTTTTACTACGAGTGTTATTCAAAGCACTGTTGATTTTTCTCAGGCTGCAGACATCTGCAGAAAAAGCTTGTAGAACATATAGCATCTGGTGTCGTGTCCTAGCTCCTTACACAGACCATATCAAACAGCTTAGAAACGGAACACATACCCTACATCCGCTTGGAAATAATTTTTTTAATGTTTATTGTAGATGTATTAGCTGTCAGCTCATATCATCAGCTAATTATTTTATATCTGAAAATTGTAATAGCATCCTCAGATGTACTAAACTCAGGCAGATTTCCAGCTACTAATCACACTCTTCTTAAAATGGGAGTTAACTCTTGATGTACCCCAAGGCTGGAGATCCGATTTCTGGTTCCAGTATGTAAAGAAATGTATGGGCGAGATGACTCCTGCTCCTGCTAACCTTCTTACCCTCAGCAGTATTTTAAAGAGACAAAAAGAACCTGAAGAGACACTGGTGTCTTTGAGAAATGCTAGAACTGACTCTAAAAATATCAGAAAAATTCAGAAACCCCGAGGAACACAATCAACCACCAATGAAGAGCAAATCTTCTCCAGCAGCGTATATGGTAGCACGAGAATCTATAACAACTTCTAACAGCACAGCCAAGTAATTGATGCCAAACTGTGGTTGTTAGTGTTGCTACTCTGTAGGCATGTTTAATACTAAATAGACTTCAACCTTCAAAGCTGTGCTTTAAAATCTTGTGTTGTTCTTTGCATCCCAATTATGTTAAATAGTGAAGTATAATATTTTTAGCTGAAGACATTTTTCTGTTATTCTGTGAGCAGGGCTATGTAATTAAAGGCTGGAGCACCTCTTCTGTGAGGACAGGCTGAGAGAGTTGGGGCTGTTCAGCCTGGAAAAGAGAAGACTTCAGGGAGATCTTACAGTGGCCTTCCAGTACCTGAAGGGGGCCTACAAGAAAGCTGGGGAAGGACTTTTCATAAGGGCAGTTAATGACAAAACAAGGGGTAATGGGTTTAAGCTGAAAGAGGGGAGGTTTAGATTAGTTATTAGGAAGAAGTTTTTCACTGTGAGGGTAGTCAGACACTGGAACAGGTTGCCCAGAGAAGCTGTGGATGCTCCTCCCTGGAAGTGTTTAAGGCCAGGTAGGATGAGGCTTTGAGCAACCTGGTCTAGTGGAAGGTGTCCCTGCAGACGGCAGGGGGCTTGGAACTGGATGATCTTGAAGGTCCTTTCCAACCCAAACCATTCTATGATTCTATGATTCTAAATGTGAACAGGTTTTGACATTTACAAAATTAAATTATTTTCATTTTCAGGTTAAATTTACGAAGCTGTCAGTGCCCAGCAATATCAACCCGAACTATGGCATATATTCAATATTTTTATAACTGATTTCTTGAATTCAAAGCTTTCTAGCTTTGACCAACTGTAGAATAAAAGTAGAATAAAAGAAATAATTCTTTCTGTATTTAAAAATGTTATCTGCTTTCCTTTTCTGTAAGTGACTGAAAATCTTGCATGTTGAATTGAGCAGTGCTAACATCTTTAGAAGGTATTGTTTTCATTTCAAGCAATTTTTAAAATGTGAGCAGGGAATAGTCTCTTGTTAAATTTATTTCTCTAACAGGCTGGATGAATGAATACTATGTTCAAAAACTATTATTAATGCGGCGTAACACTTTTTGTAATGGGCACTGCAAATTAAGAAGATTGAAAGTCAAATTCCCCAAACTAGCCCTCTTTGTTTATGTCGTGCAGTTTGAATACTCTTTATATTGCTTTTAATTGCTGATCTTAAATAAACAGTGGCTTGTCTCCTATGATAGGACTCAGAGGAGCTGTGCTGATTTAGAGCTGAAAAACCGAGCAGTTAGTTTAATAATTCATAATTAAATTTACAAATCAGGCTACATTTAAATGAATTCTTTTCAAATTATTTAAAAACAAGACATTTCTACAACAAAGACTGGTGTTGCTTTGAATTATTTTGGTATTATTACAGCAATTTAGAAATGTTTCAAAATATTTTCTAATTATACACCTCTCAGAATGAGATAAAATTAAGCAAAGCTTTATCTTAAAATACATGTTTTAAAATGCTCTTAGTAACTCAGAATATTGTATAATTTGTAATCCTGATACACTGGTAAATTTGATTTTTGTGGGATTGTGTGGCTAATACAAATTCAGATTTACACCAAAAAAGGAAAGTCCAATGTCTGCATATTTAGACAGTGCATCAAAATGTCTTTTGGAAGACATACTTTTGGAACTAAAACTAGTGTCCAATATCCAGCTAAAATTATGAATTAGTCCTACATTATTAAGTGTAGTTGAGAATTTCAGCAGTCATTGACATACAACATTCAGATAATTTCTGAGTGATATTAAAGTCTCTCTTCACTGAATTATGTCTTGTTGCAAACTAAAGCAGTTTTAAATTCCATGGGTCTAATACTGAACAGTAGAAGAGTGCTGTAGCATTCAGCTGAGATAGTGTTAACATTAGCTCATTATATCAATATTTGTAAGATTCAGATTCTCAAGGGTTGTTTCTTTGGAAAGCTGCATATATTCATTATCGGTTTAAACCATCAGTATAAGAACTGCCTTTGTCTTGGAAATATAAATAAAGACTTGTCAGTAGAAGTTGAAGACTCTTTACCACTTTACAAGTGAAGGGAATATGTAACAAAGGCTGTAGAAGTCTGAAATTTCAGCTGAACATACTATTTCATGGCATGTCCCATACTAAAAAACTTACAAATATTTCCCAAAAAATGTTTCTTCTAATGTGTTGTTTTAAATTCTATATTACTTAAGCAAATATTTAAATATTATATTAGTTTTTCTGCATACTTGACATGAATATAATTCTACCTTCCTGCCAAGTATGTCAAAACCCAAATTCACTTTCATTTGCCAGGGTAAATGTTTATTTTGTTTTCCCACATAATATGTTCTTTAAAGTGTCACCAGGATACCAAATCTGATTGCTTTTTAATAGAGACACGGTGGGGGTTTTTTTGCTTTCATTAGGAAACAGGATAAACTATCAGTAAATCTTACAGTAATGAATCCATATACAGTAGGTGCTCTTTGCTCTCCTTCCCCTCATCTCAAGATTTTACAACAAACAAAAAAAATCCCATCAAAACTATTGTAATGGTATCTCATTTTTTTATAAATACATGAAGGTTCTATAGGAGTAATGGGTGATGGAGGAGGCAATCAGTATTGCAGGGCAAGAGATCAGGATATGTAGGACCTATTTCTTCTAAATGTGAGGTGTGATGACTGAACGAGGCTTCCCAAAACAACTTTGTTGTTTGTTTTGCTGTGAAATGGCTGAGATTATTTAAGATATAATTCATTGGAAAGTCACTATTAAGAATCTTTCATTTCACTAGTACAGAACATCAACATTTCAGATACTAAAAGCTGCCAGGATATGCTTGCGTAGTTTTTCACTAAGTAAGTCAATAAGTTTCATTTTGACTTTCATCCTTGAAAGTCTCAAAGTATTCATCCAATCTTAACCAAACTAACAAAATCTGGTAAATTTTGTTCAAAAATTAAAATTTTGAATTTTCTGCTTTTAAATCTGCAGAGATTCATCCAAAAGTTTCAGTTCTGCTCCTAATGCAAAATGAAACTTAACTGGTTTGAGAATTGTGAAAGTTTTATGCAATTCAAAAATATATTTTTTGATATTTCTCTTTTTCTTCTCTAGAAGGAAATGGGAGTGTTTAATAAGAGAATTCCTGTAGTGGCTTTGGATGGTGGTGATTGTTTTGAATTGATGACACATATGTTTCTTTGGTTTTATGTAAACACTTAATAATTTTGTGGTATATTTATCAATAGGCAGAGTGTAAGGGACTAACTAAATAGATTGTTCCAAATTAGCCAAATTAGCTGATGGTTCAATTTAACTTAATTCCAAATGCTAAATCATTTTGTTAAATCCTGGAATCTACATGTTTTCTTTTTCCTCTCTAACATTAGAAAGAGTAAAAAGAAAGTAGAGAAAAAAAGAGAAGCATTTGCCAATTAAACAAACTGCCTTTGGGAAAATAATCTTTTTATGATTCGATTTATCATGTAAATAGTGGAGATAATGCTCACAAGGCTACTATGAAGAGAAATTTGCTTGTATTTAAACAAATTAAGAAACAGTAATGAATAGCAGCATAGAAAGTTTTGCATAGTTAAATAGATAGCAAGTGTCACACAGTCATTAACATCTGACTTAACATTAAATGTTCATGCTGGGCCAAATTCTGTTCTTAGTGTCATGAATGAAGTCCCAATAGAAAGAAATATTCTAATGCTTTTTGTTCAAAACCTTTAAATTCAGACATTGATTTTTAGGGCCTCCTTATTCTTCATATCTGGGCACATTGTGCAGTTTTGATTTTGCTTTTTTCTCCCCCAGCCCATGTGAGCTGGGTATACACGGATGGCACACGTCATGGATGACATCACCGTGCACAAACTTTGCACTGGTTTAGTATCAGTGCAAATGACCCTGTAAGTTTTGCAACAATTGTGAAATGAGCCTTAAAAAGTAGTTAATTCAGCCTTTGTTTGCACTCGGTCATGCTTAGATGGCAAATTAGTAGTGGAACCCAGGCAGGAGTTTTGAATATTGAAATCTCGTTCTTTATCTGTTCAAGAGGCAGCAGACAGCCAAATTCAGCCTGGGAGGCTGAGACACATCTCTCTTATCAATTATTTTTAGCTTAAAGACAAATATATTCTGTCTTTATAAAAACACATTCAGATTATATGTAATGCATACCGGTCATTGTTTTTCTGAGGGAACCATTTCCTTTTTAACTCCATGTGTGACTCACTTATTCTCTGAATTTTGTGATGTGATTTTTATCTGGAGTTCCATGGATTGCAATTATCAAATTAGAAAAGCTATTAAAAAAAAAAAAAAATCTAACTAAAGAATTAGACATGGTGGCATAAATGCCCCAAGTTGAATGTGGAATGTCTGTATGCACAATTTTGTGTTAAGGAAGCAAGAATATATTTTTGAATACCACTCTGTATTGTTCTCTGATGACAGGGGACTGGAAAAGTTTTCTAACAGAAAAAGTAAATTCAAGTAACTGTGCATCCTCCAGTCACATGCCAAGGAGAGCACATCTATGTATGTGTAGTACCATGTATGTTAATTTTAATCAGTTACTTTTTTTTGCTTTCCTTATAGACATTCATTCATGCACTTCATACACAAATTGATCATAAAAGTTGCCAGATTTGTATTTGTTGTGGAAAAAGGCCGAGATACATTATTCTATTCATTTTTGCAGTTAATAGGGTATGTGAACTAATGAATTAGTGGCCTTCCTTTTGAAAACCAGATCAGTGCCTCGTGCTAGGTACATCCCATAGTTTATATCTCCCACTTTGCATTAACAGTACGTCCAGTTCTGGAGACCCCAACACAAGAAAGATGTGGACCAGTTAGAACAAGTCCAGAGGAGGCCACGAGGATGATCCGAGGGCTGGAGCACCTCTCCTATGAGGACAGGCTGAGAGAGTTGGGGCTGTTCAGCCTGGAGAAGAGAAGGCTCCGGGGAGACCTTATAGCGGTCTTCCAGTACCTGAAGGGGCCTACAAGGAAGCTGGGGAGGGACTTTTTATAAGGACAGTTAATGATAGAACAAGGGGAAATGGGTTTAAGCTGAAAGAGGGGAGGTTTAGATGAGATATTAGGAAGAAATTATTTCCTGTGAGGGTGGTCAGACACTGGAACAGGTTGCCCAGAGAAGCTGTGGATGCTCCTCCCTGGAAGTGTTTAAGGCCAGGCTGGATGAGGCTTTGAGCAACCTGGTCTAGTGGAAGGTGTCCCTGCTGCTGGCAGGGGGGTTGGAACTGGATGATCTTTAAGGTCCCTTCCAACCCAAACCATTCTATGATTCTATGATTCTATACTGTGAGAATTGACTGTTCTACTTGGATTGAATATGAAAAGTCTGTTTTATTAAGGGTAAGGGAAAAGACAGAATTATAATATTTACAAGTAAAATAGTGGGATTAAAATGAATATGTGTTCTTCATATGGTCTGAAACTTTTTCAAGTTTCTCCTAGTCAAAATTTTCCTTAATCTTCTTAGGCTCCTCCTTTTGCGTGGAGCTCCAGAGGATTATTCAGGAGGTCATTTCACACTGTCTGTGAGCAGGCCTGATTCACAAAGAATTACAGAGATATGCCTTACAGGATAATGGATTTTATCACAAGTATTGCTTACTAGTATGTATCTTCGGTTCACTTTGCTTTCCTTTCTTTTCAACATAAAGGGTGTAAGAACAATGCTCTTGAGGACTTCCTCCTTCTTAATTTCTCATTTAGTATTAGAAAAACTCTCAAATATATTTTTAGTAGCATATATTGATGCTGGCTATTAACAGAGTTAATAGGACAGAGTTTTGTGATGCAATTTTTTTAAATTAGATTTGTTCTCTTACTTCCATTTACCAGTTAAAGCCAGTGAATGAGAGGACTGGTCCCTAGCTGTCCCCAAACTTACCTACTGTTCAGTTTAACTAGCTTTACTGGGTGTATTGATTAACAAGTTATGGCTGTAAAGTGAATAATTCTAGACATATTGTACCTGGGTGAGTACATAGAATATGTTTGGGAATGGAGTTTTACTGAAGCTGATTATGGCTAGGATTGATCTCCTGGTGAACTTTAAGTTGAAACACCCCCCTTCACCATATGCCATTCCATTTGGATCAGTAGGAGCAGGACTGGATCCTCCAACCCTTTTCTACACCCAAGATGGTGAGCAAGTGTGCAAGGTGTGTTGTGCATGTTCCACTCCAAGCCAGCCTCCATCCAAGATCATCCACAACCTTTGAGCAAAAAACAATCCATGAGTTTCTGTCTACAAGACCAAACAGCACATCAGCCTAGTATGGGAAGGATTTCAGTGGAGTGGAAGGAGTGAGGTTTCAGGTTATTTGTAAGGCATCGCTTTAGTTATTCAGTGCTCAGTTACCTATCCTGGCTGCAAGTGGCTGTACCTAAACTGGGATCAGTACCAAACTATCTGCAAATAACAGTGGGGGAAAATAGTAGGAGAGTGAGGGATACTTGAGGATTTTTTTAGATGACACATAATAACTGCAAGAAATTTACATAGAATCCAATATAAATATTAAGTAAATACACATTTCTGAGATGTCTGTCCTTTTATTTATCCATCTGTCCATATCTTTAGTCACCAAAAAAATGACAGAATGGTAGAATCATAGAATAGTTTGGGTTGGAAGGGACCTTTAAAGGCATCTAGTCCAACCCCCCTGCAGTGAGCAGGAGCATCTTCAACTAGATCAGGTTGCTCAGAGCCCTGTCCAGCCTGACCTTGAAAGTTTCCAGGGATTAGGCTTCTACCACCTCTCTGGGCAACCTGTTGCCAGGGTTTCACCACCGTCATTGTAAAAAATTGTTCCCTTATATCTGGTCTAAATCTACCCTCTTTTAGATTATAAAAATTCTCATGATTTACAGTATTTTCCTTTTCCTTACAATTAAGCCTCTATAATGATTGTATTATAATTAAATAGAGTCTGATGGCTGATTTTGACTGCAAATAAGAGGAAAAAAACTCCTCATTCTGTAAAAGGGGCAGCTCTGCTGATTACACCTCTCAGACAATGCAGTGATGCCTGTTTAGATGACTGATAGCTTTACTTGTGAGATGCTAAAGCTGTTTATATGAACCTCATCTATGAATTGATACAGAGTCAGGATAAGCATTCAGAAGAATGCTATCCAGAAGACATAAAGGTATCCTAATGTTAACGTGGTATGTAAAGTTTTTGATGTACAGCCAGAAGGAAACCACAGAAAGATGTTACTGTGTCCTCAACCATAAAAGTGAGGGAAGGTCAGTCATCTTAATACATTAATAAATCCCACATAACTTTTAAAATTTGGTAACATAGTTGATCCAAAATTATTTTATGTTTTTTGGAAAGCACTGGTAGAAGATAGCCATAAATTTAAAACATAGTTTTACAAAATTCATGTTGATACTTATTATAGCAGAAAAAAATATTTTCCTGTGAAAACCAATGGTATCTCATGGAATGAAAATGTTTAATTTGCAGGTTCCAGCTCCACATTTCAGACTAGTGGTAATAAATTTAGACAAGGAATTTGGATATGATATGGAGCTGATTCAAATAAATACAGTATGTGGTAGATTTTGCATATGTTCAAGGGCAAAGTATTACAGGGGCAGTGAGTCCCTATCAGGAGGTCAGTTTTATTTATTCCTTAAGCAATGAGATCATGGCTGCTGGGAATTAATCCATTCATTTTGTCATTGTCTGTGCAATTTCATTTGCTTTCTTTCTTCATAATTCCCTTGAAATTTTTACATAATCTTAAATAGTCTTGCCAACTCCCTTCCCCCTACTTATCTGCACAAACTTGGTTACATTACATTTTACATACTTTGAGGAAGATGAATGGAGTTAACACACACCCGGGGTACAAAGCCGCCTTTGTGTATACTTGCATTGCTTTGAGATGAGAGCAGGAACCAAATTTACTGAGTCATTCTTTAGTCTTGGCTTTTGCTTAGCTCTAAAATGGAAGTTGTTCTACTGGTGATGGTGTTCTTCTCTCATCACTCATCAGAACAGGATTCATCTTGCTTTTCTGAGGATGTCTGTACTGTGGACGTGTAGACCTAGCCAGTATCCCTAGGGCTCCACTGCTGATGTCCACAGTCGATGAACTTCAGACAAATTCATAGATTTGATTCATCTAACTTATTTTAAACATCTAGTTTAGGATGAAGTCACTCTCTAAAAGTGCTTAATATTTTTTTTTTGCTGTTAAGGGACTTTAGGTGACTAAAATTAGGATACTGCAGATGTCTAACTTGTTCAAGTGAATCCCATCTTTTGTCCCTGGACAGAAAATCAACACTTTTCTATAATGAAAAATAATATTAAAAAAACCAAAACAAAACCCAAACCTATTTTAATTATTATTTGTCATCATTCACAGCTTCCTTTCATGTCATTTGCAGTTGTAAATCGTTAACTTCTGTCATAGTTGAGAATTTTAAGGTTCTTAAGGTCTTAAACTCTGTTTATTGAGGGGAATAGGATTAATAATACTGTAGAGAAAAAAGCAAAACTATTTTTACTATTTGTAACTGTGAAAATACATTAAAATTGGGATTGTCTTGGTCTGACAGAAAAAGACCTCATGTTTTCTTCTAATATTGGGAACTTTGTACTAAACACATGAGCACTCAAAAACAGTGTTACATCAAAGGCCTCAAGTTTACTATGCAGACTTGTTCAGATTAATGGTTACTGTAGAATGTATGGTATGTTCTATAAGAGGTGGATAAAAATGATAAAAATTCCCTGTATGTCTGTACTTTATAGCCAAATCAAGTATTACATTACAAAAGCTATTGATCTTTCCCCAAGTGGCATTTTTATTTTCTGTATAAAACTCTGAGTAAGCTTAATCTTTGAAAATGCTTACTCTTAAACCCCTTTTTTTTCTTTGCTTACCAATTCAAGTGATTCTCAGAAGAGTAAATACATTTTTCCTTTATGTAACGAAAATCTTCAGATAGTGATAATCCTCAGATTTCAACATACAGAAGACTAAAAATGTGTTTTCAGCATATTTTGTAAATGCTTCAATATTGAACTACCTTGTGCTTTATTTGTCAAATGATTTTTTTTTTTTAGTCTGGGTAATTTTTGACCTACAACCCTAAAGCTGTCAGGTACAGCATATAGCACCCTGTTATTCTCTAGTCTAAATTAAAAAATTATATATATATAATATGTGTATATTGTGTATCTATCACCTAGCTCCTTTGAAGCTGTGATAGATACACAATGAAGAGGTCTTTAGCAAAGGAAATCAGGAAATCACGCCATAATATGAATATATAAGCAGATTGGAAAGCCAACATCTTCATCATTAACATTGTTGCCAAACACAGAGGTGTCCAGCCATGCTGCATACGTTTTTCAAATGTTCCAGCTTAGCAGCTACTCGGCACATTTCCTTCAAACACAAAATCGTTGGGAAGCACGTTAACATTTGGCCTCTTGCCTTCCCCCCACACAAAGAGCTTTATATGTCAAGTGTGAAAGCTTTAACATGGACTCAAAATAAGATTATTTTTCATCCTGGATGGTAGGTGACAACATGCAACTCCTTACCTTTTCTTTCCTTTCTGTTTTTAGTCTTCCTTTTTAGTTCTTCATGCTGAAAGAAAGATATAATGCAACACATTTTTGGAAGACTAAGCATACATTTACTGTGCCAGGTCCTATCTACTGCATCCTTCAGCATGTTCCAAGGAAAGCACGCAAAGTATTTTAACTCTACTGTATGCCACATAATTCAGCTTCTTAACTGCTTAGAGTGACTAGTGTGACTAGTACTAGAGGCAGTAAAAAAAACCGTGTATTTTTAATTATTTTGATAAACCTGTGGGGCATTGTCATTGAGGTCATTTATTGTATCCAGTTTCAAGATGAGATTGTTTCAAGGTGGCATAGTGTTAGGGGTTTCAATGTTTCTTCATGCAGGAAAGAGTCTCAGGAAACTTGCTTTTGTACCAATGAAAGAAGACTTCAGTCCTTTTGGAGTGACTTGCTGCTCCTTCCCAGAACAGAATTTGGAAAATTTCACTTGTATAAAATGGAAGTTGTTTCTTAGTTAAAATGTCTTGTCTCATTTCTTGTTTTCAAGAAAAAATTGTTGAAAAATCGACTGTGAAACAAGTGGGTATTCTGTAGACTTAGAAGAAAGCATTACTTATAGGTTATAGCATGTTCACAAACTTTCTGTGACTTCCCCAGCTTTAACTGTCATTTCCTTTAAACTCTTTTGGCCAGGAGTAACTCTGTGTTCACAGTAATGTGCTCACTTTTTCTTCACCCTTTTTAACCTCTGTTACTGAATAATTTTAAGTTTATAAAATATAATTCAGAAATGTAGAGATAAGGGATTTTTTTTTTTTTCCAAAGCAGGGATGATGTAAGAGAAAATAATTACTTTTTATAATCTTGAGACATGAAGAGGAAAGATGATCTGCTGTTGTCTTCTGCTTTGATGTTTCCTTAAGGATTGTATACCTATGCTATCCATCTGTTTGTCTCCTGCATTTGCTGGTTATTTATAGACTACTCTAAAAGTGGTAGGTCTGATGGAATGGCTATCCTTATCCCTTGAACTCTGAGTTTCCATGCCGTGATGTGGGGGTTTTTTTGTTAAAGTGTATTGGGAAGAAAATATATTCCAGTTATTTATGATAAAAGCTGTTTTATTAAGTTGTGGTTTAGAGCATCACTCTAGAATCCACCTTTAAGAAAGACTTCTTTTAGAGAAGAGAATTGAAGGGAGAAAGCAAATTTTATTTCACAGATATGTAGATAATTTTACAACATAAAAATATTCATACAGAGAAAAAGCAAATGTAAGTATTCATTTAGTGGATAAGAACAAAATTAAGTCCAGTGTTTAGACAACTACTGTAGACAATTTGTAGAGAGAAATTAAGTCTTTATTGGAAAAATCTCTTGGAAAAAACTTTCTTTTAATAAACCTTTGATTAGTATATTTTTCTTTAACTTATTATAAAGAAACTTGTATTGTTTTGATAGGAAACATACTGTGAGGCATATTGACTAGCCTTTGACAGCACACATGTTCAGAGTTTTATACTCTATTTACTGAGAGTGGCCATTGCTAAATCATTTAATTTAACATAACTGCTCTTGGGATTAATCAATTAATTAATCCATGTTACATTGAGAGGCCTGTAAAACCTAAAGTATCCTAGTCAAATTTCTAAATATCTTTTTTGTTTGTCAACTCAGATAGGACTTTGAAGCATAACTCCTCATGTTAGCACTTCATGTCATTTGCTTTCCTGTGCTTTCCTTGTTGTTGCAAAGAGTTAAAAATCCCTGGGACTGCTGGATGTGAAGGGTAATAGCCAGTAGCTTGATATATAGATGCCAACAACTGAGTATCCTGCGGATTGATATTGGGACCCATATTGTTCAATATCTTAATCAACAATGTGGACAAAAATGTGGGACAAAGATACAAAATGTACATTCTGCAAATCTGTTGATGACGGTAAATTAATAGCGGCTGGCACACTGACAGAGCTTCAGTCCAGACAGGTCTTGAAAACCTTGAGATCTGAACCAACAAACTTCACTGAGTTTCTGCATCTGGGACAGTGTAACGCCATGCATCAGCATGAGCTGGATACCAACTGTCTGGGTAGCAGCCCTTCTGGGAAGAACCTAGGCGGTGATAATGAACATCAGGTTGAATATGAGTCCACAGTTTAGTCTCATCGTAGTTTTGCAGAAACTGTGTCTGTCAGACTGAAGGAAGTTGTCATACCCTTCTACTTGGTGTTGTTGAGCCAAATGTGGAACACTTCATCCAGTTTTGGGTCCTTCAGTTCCATGGGTATGATGGAAAATGGAAAGGTTTAGCAGAGAGCCCTGAAGCATAGGATCTGTCAGAAGAGGCTAAGAGATATTATTTAGTTTTACCTAATCTGAAGAGGAAGCTAAGATTAGATAGCAGCATACAACTGCTAAAAGACAGTTACAGCGACGATAGAACCAAGCTTTCCTTAATGCTGATGGGTAGAATAAAGAAGATCAAGAATCACAAATTGTTGCCTGATGGTTTCAACTCTTTTAACTAGTACAACACTGCAGCAGGTTACCCAAAGGAGACATAAAATCTCTGTTCTTGAAGGTTTTCAAGACTTTGCTAGAGAAAGCCATAGCAGACTTCATCTAGTGTTGGCAATAGTCCTCTTTTAAGCTGGAGGTTGGGCTGGAGACCTCTAGAGGGAGAGTTATTGGAGAGGGATCTCAAGGAAGAGTTCTACAAGCCTGCACATTTCCATGTAAAATTTCAAGATATTTTGTCATAGAGAAGTTCATCTGTTTGATTACTCACCTAAAGTTAAATTATTTCAATATTGCCTGGGAATACCCAACTAGTAATTTCTGACTGGCAAAGAAAGACACAAATGATTACAGAATTTAAACCATATTGCATAAAAAGTTAGCATTTTAAACTATTTGAAGAAGTTATCTCTTAATATGTGAAAAATGTAAACCCATGTTAGATGCCTTTCTAAAACATATAGTAAAATTCCACAAGAAATTCTAGGACTGCCATTTCTAGAATGTATTATGTGAGAAGTGTCCTGTGCAATGCAGAAGTTCAGATTAGATGATCCTGGTGGTGCCTTCTGTCTTCAGAAGTATGACTGAATTATTTCAAAGGCAAAACAGATCTCTGTTATGGTTATGCTAGATGAGGGTTGAAGTTACAGCATGTATTATGAAAGTTATTTTTAAAGGATACAAAATCAATCTAGACTTACTTAATGTCTTGAAGGAATAGATTACCTGAAAATTTTTACTTATCTGAAATGGCAGCTCCACAAAATGTAGTTGAGGTGCCAGAAGCAGGCATAGGAGAACTGAAAAATGCCCAAGCAGAACGGTGTCTTATCCTGGTGACTAAAGGTCAAAAATGGTAGAAATTATTGGCTGGGTAGAGAAAAATAGAAAGGAGGAATATCCAGGTATGTTCCTGGACAGTTAATGGATTAGTTTACAACTAAATTGAACATGCTGACTGTCAAGATCTCAGAATTGACAGATTGGAACATCATTTAGTAGAGTGACCTAAAAGTCAGAAAATAGAGGAAGAAGCTGTGTATTTGAAGTATTGATTTTTTTTTTTTTTTTTCCCTGATTTGGGAAACCGTTAAGACCAAATATTGGTTGTATAGCCTGTCTCCAAATGCACTTACCAACAACAATCTTTGTTTTCCATTAAATCAGATTAAAGAACTCTCCAATTTCAATTTCATCAGATGTAAAAGTGCTCAGGGAGTCAAAGCAAAATATGTGTGTTCGTGTGTGGTGTTTACCTTGTTGATTTTTGTCATTAATGTGAACACATCTGTACTTCACCTTCTTTGTGTGTGATTTCTTGAGCTGTATGGACTCACTGCAGAATTAAAGTCTCGGTGCCATCAGCCACTCATGATACCACTTTGTATCCTTAGTTATGGTTCTGTTCTTACTAGGTGAAATGATTTCTTCATAGATTCATAGAATGGTTTGGGTTGGAAAGGGCCTTTAAAGGTCATCTAGTCCAACCTCCCTGCAGTGAGCAGGGACATATTCAACAAGATCAAGTTGCTCAGAGCCCCATCCAACCTGACCTTGAATGTTTCCAGGGATGGGGCTTCTGTGACCTCTCTGGGCTATTCATTGAGTTATTGTTTGGAGGATAGTTCTATTCCCTTCCTTGATGTTTAAGATAATCTACTTTCCCTGTTTGAGAGACCTGACTAAGCTCTCTGCTTCTGAAGAGGATAATTTGTTTGTGTTCTGCCTCCGATACATGAAGGATTTAATCTCTTCTAGAGACAAGATCCTTACCTTGTGAAAATCACCCCTGCTCTGTTGAAGTAAATGAAACTCAAGCACATGCTCAGACCTAACCATGAACTTCAGTGCTGCTTCAACCATGGTGGCATATGGTATAGTTGGAGAGGAGGGTGTGCATATGCTTATGATTTCATACTTTGACTTTTTTGAAATGTAATCTTTTAATTTACACTGGACTCTGTGTGAAATACATTCTTAAATCCAGGAGTGAGCTTTCTAATTAACTCCAATTCAGTCTAATTTCTTTTCTTCTCCGGTAGGTGTTCAGAAGTATGAAAAACCAAGTGTAGATTAACAGTGAAAACAAATGAAACAGGCACATTTGCTACTTAATTATTACAGTATATTGGATGTCTGTGTGGGAAGGAAAAATGCAATGCTCCTCTCTGTCTGGTGCATCCTCAATGTGATGAAACTTATTCACTGAATCACAGAATTGCCTCAGTTGAAAAAAGACCTTTAAGATCACGTCCGATCATTGACTTCACACTGACAAGTCCCCAACTAACCCATGTCCCTCAACACTATGTCTACACGACTATTCAATCCCTCCAGGGATGGGGACTCCACCACTGCCGTGGGCAACCCCTTCCAATGCCTGAATTAATTTCACTATTGCTAATGCTCCCATTTTAAAAGCACTCAGATTCAGTTCTGCTCAGTGCAGAACATGTTGTCCTCAGTCCAGGAGAACATTTTACTTGTCTGGTCATCTGTAGGCAGACTACTCATGTTCTTCGGTTTAAATGTGCACCTTGGTCAGAGCAAGAGTGCTCAGCACCTTTCCTGACTCAGCGCCTTATCATTGTTGTAGGCAAAGCAGTGTGCAAACAGATTTTTAAAATAAGAAATGACATGATCCTCTGGGTAATTTAACTCGTGAGACTAATAACGAATCTGTGGTTTGTATTTCTGCATCTTAACTGATTTAATGCATGTTTAATTTGGGGGGGGTTACTTCAAGGTTACGGCAGGGGTGCTTTGCTGCTATAATTTCTGTGTGGAATGCAGTTCTTGTTGGAATAAGGTACATCATGTACTTTTACTCTTTTGTCAGAGAGCAGAAAGACAAACACGAATGATGGACTCAGTCCAGTATGCAGAATTCTGTGAAAGTCGGCAATTGAGTTTTTGTAAGTATTATAATGCCTGCACTGTATTAAGATGTTCAATTATTATTTCATGTAATAGAGAACACAGCATAACCTCATTTTTTGAAAGCACTTTTGTTTCATCTGCAGTAATAAAACTTTAAATTCTTTGTGTGCATAACTCCTGGGAACAGTTAATTTAACATAGTTTCAGGCTGTCAGGCAGTATATTTTGTTTGAATATTTACCAAGCTTTCTATGTGTTCCAGTACTGTGCTGGTGAGGATGACTGCAAAGATAGAACTGGTAAAGAGTTAATGGATTAACACCCATGCTTGCCTGAAGTCTGTCATGATGGTGTTATAGTCAGCATATTAGTAAAATTTCATGGTGGCTGATTTTTTGGAATGCATCTAAAATTAGAGAAGAGCAGCAAGTTTTGCTTTTATTTCCCTATCCACAGAGACACAAAGAACTTACTAAAGAGTCTTTTCTATTTTAAGCTGTAAGCTCCTGCTGTGGAATTTATTCAACATTAGCCAAATTCATCAGTATACGCCATTCCAACACTAATAACATGATGACAGAATTAGGGCTTTACTAGCACTGAAAACCAACTTACTAGAAGTACTTGTGGGCCACAACTATAATGAGCTCTAAATTAATGGGCTTGATCATGTAGCAAAACATCATTACAGAAGCTATTAAGTGATGACTAAGGTTTTAGGTCAAATGTCAGAGAAAGTGAGGTGAAGGAGCCAGTAAAAATCATGACAAAACAGCACATGATCCTATAACACAGACTGGAACACAATGGTGTCTTTAAATGAGAGACCTTATCTTGTTCTTCCTTTTAAATTCGAAGAAAGAGTGACTCATTTATCTCAAATAAATGACACATTTGAAATACTGTTCCATATCAGCAAATGTAGGAAAACATGTTTTGTAAGCATTTCTTTTCCTAATTCAATATGTTTTGTAAGCTTAGTTATAATTTGGCATCATACATCTGTGAGCCATTAGATAAATGATACTTCAGATCAGGGTGACTTCAGCAAATGAGAGGTTTGTGATAAAGTCATTTTTAAAACCCAAAAATTATCATCTGGAGACAGAACAAATAGAAGTCTTACATTTATGAAATCAACTTGAATTTGGCTGACCAGGGAATTGTGATCTATAAAAATATCTCAATGGTATTTTCACAGTGTTTTTAAGTTACCATGTCTCTACAGTTCTTTCTTCACTGACATTTAATGTCATTAAATGATAAAAGAATTATGATGCTTAGAAAGTAGTAGCAAGAGAGACTCATGCACAGATTCAATTGCATAATATGAACTCAACTAGATAGAACATAGTAAAGGCCATGCAAAGGCTATTTTTTATTTATTTTCCTATATTTTAGTAAAAATTTAATGTATTGCTATATTTAAAGAAGTAAACCCTTTTTACTGTAATATAAATGCATGAAAACTGTGTCATGAGAATAAACCTTGAATGGACTTCAAAAAGCCTTTTCTAACAGTATATATTCAGAATTACAGATTCATAATTAATCAAGTACTACAAGATTACAGATTTAAATTTTAATTAATATTTTGTGGTCCTGCTGTCACCTTCACACTTTTTCTCTTTTCTATTTTTTTTTTAACTTCAGCAATCCTGTGTAGCTTTTTCTCTCTCTCCTAAAAAATAACCATTATTTACCTGTTTTCTGTTTAATACCTGACTTCTCTTTAGCTTTTTAATCTTCATTGAAGACTCACTTTGAAAGAGCTGTTTGAAATTATTCTCTTACCTTGTATTTACTTCATTTTGATTGTCCTGTCTTCACAAACAGCCCTCATTAAGACCTCTATGTTACTAGCTCCTTTCTGTCCAGATTTCCACTGCTTTCTGTGATCAGCTTGTCCACCACTGACCTAAGATCTTCCTTTTTTCCTCCTTTTATTCTCTCAGCAAATATCATGTTTCTTTGTCTCATATTTTTATTTTAAAAACACTCATCTACAAATTATTTTGGCTAGCTTGTCAGCACCTATCCCTGTATAGTTAACACAAGGACTTCCTATTTCTTCGGTCCTTCTTCATTTGTCTTCGCTATTGTTAATACAATTATATCGTTTTATCTGGACTCAGATTTGTGTTGATTTCTTCTAGTGCTTTCTCTCATTCTTCAAAGATGTGATGCAATCTTATTCTTTCTTTAACAATAATATATTCAAAATCAGATTTGCCCTGTCTACGGTCCTCTGAGGTATACTGTTCCTTGTTCTGAAATTTCGTGTATCATTGATTAACTGTGTGTTTTTCTCTTTGCTCTATTCTGCTTATGGGTCTCCAAAATGTTGTGTATGAAATAACAGTCTTTCCCCACTAGTTCCATTTTGATAATTCCTTCGTTGGCCAATCAAATCACATTTATTCTCCTTGTTTCACATTTGGAGTATTTTCTATGACTGGAAAAAAATGCATTATTTTGGCCTACCTGTTGTTGACTTTTCCTTTTCTCCTTATGGTTTTAACTGACAGCAAAGAAAGCATCCAAGTTTCGTGACTGGTTGGACTGTAGCAGTATGGAAATAAAGCCAAATGCAGTTGCAATGGAGATTTTGGCATATTTAGCTTATGAGACTGTGGCACAGGTAAGGGAGTATACAGTTTTAACTCTAGTTTAAAAAAAAAAAAAGCAATTAATTACTCTTGGGTGTATCTCAGCCTCAGTTGACTGTGTTGTAAGCTCCTTCAGAAGCATGCAGTCACTACTTCTGCTAACCAAGCTAACCTTTCAATTTACTGTATGATAGATGTGTACTATACCATATTCATCCATCTAATACACAAATAGAAATGTTTTATAATGGTTACAGAGGAGAGTGGAGTCCAGCATGAACTTTATTCAAGTCCAAACAGAAACCACATACTTTGCTATGTGACCTTTGGCAATGTGCTGAGGCTCATTCATCCCTATTGCACAATTGGATTAAAAAGCAGGAGTTCCTGGAAAACAAAATGTTACCTCGGTGCCAAGCTGAGCCCTCTTGGGTAGATAGATTACTCCATATATTTACAAAAGTCGACAAGAAAGGTTTCTTAGGCTGAAATCTCTCTGAATAATTTTGTTTTCAACTGAAAAATACTAAGAAGAAGCTGCCTCAACCCACAAGTCCTCTCTCTCTTCATTGTTACAATGGCATTTGTAGTAAGTACCATGTCAGTAAACCTACCTGTTTAACGACTGGTTTTATCCCTCCAGTTGGTGGACTTGGCCCTTTTGGTTAAGCAGGACATGGCTCCCAAAGCTGGTGACCCATTCAGTCATGCCATTTCTGCCACCTTCATACAGTATCACAACTCTACTGAGGTAAATCTTGCTTTTTCACATATGAATGCATTTTATGTTTTACTTTTAGATGTATTTGGTAATTTGTTGCTTTCAAAGTAGATGTTATTCAATCTGGTATTGATATGGACTTCTGCTATGGAGTTTATGAACATTGAAGTTATGGATTTAGATGGAAAGACCTTAAGTTATAGCTCCAAATGCTAAATCCTGAGCAGCATCTTTATATACAAATAGAAATCCTCTTCTCTTGAGTGGAAATTCCTTCTCTCTCTATTGCAGATTTGGAGGTTAAAGTTGTTGACAGTAGTAAATGCAATAGATGTTGTTTTGCATGCATTGCTGTGATACAGATATTATAGTAACCTCTAGAATGAGCAAATTTAATTCTATATTACGTCTCTTCTAACAGTAAATCTAAGAAAGCTTTTTTTTTTTCTTTTTTTTTTTTTTGTGATTTCATTATCTAATGGCTCTTTGACATCTTGCTTTTATAGCCACATCTCTTAGGGCAGTCTGCAAGTGTGAAGACCAGTCTTGACTCTCCTGAAAACACACCACCTCCTACACCCACACCCCCAGCATCAGTAGGACAGCAACATCTTGGGAAAGCCCCATCAGGAACCCTGGGGAATGGTGGAATTGGACAGGACTCTACCAAATCCAAACAGAGGAAAAGAAAAAAGGTATTTGGTGCACAAGCCTGGGGTGGGGGGCAGAACAACCCAAAAGAACCCACCACAAAACATCTTCAGGAAATAACATTTTAAATATTAATTTTAACCTATATAACATGATAACTACCAATGTTATTGTAGGGCCAAATGTGTGGTTTGGTGTTTTTTCTATCAGAACAAGGCTAAAACTTCTCAGTAATGCCTGCAAACTGAATTTTGTTGAGGTAGCAACTGCTGCTTGTAAGATGAGCTGTTGCTCTACAGCCACAGCAATAGACATCATCCCAAATAATCATTCTCTTCTCTGACAGTAGCAGCTAGCATAGGTTTTGAGGGCCAAAGCATAAGCAAAGTAGGCAAAGAGGTGGTTGTGATTTGCCTGCTCCCAGCAGCCTTAGGTAACTGCCTCCTTTGCCTGTAAAAACTTTGCCTGGCCTGCTTTATTTTTATGCCAGTTGATTGCATTCAATCTGAATATTTGTTTACTTTGCATAAAATATGGATGGCTCATATTCAGAGTGTGAAATGTAAATATTATAATTCCTGTATTCTGTTGTATATCCTTGGTATTCTATCTAAGAGGGATATAGGTACCTTAAAACCACAAGGGAAATAGATTTTATTAAATAAACTGGATAGGAAGGGCTTTTTTGAAAAAAAATCTGGTGGCAGTACTCATTTTGCTGCAAAGCAGTGGAGTAACTTGTGATTTGCTCATGTGTTATTCTCCTCCAACCAATTTTTCAGAGTTTTGCTAGTGATTTTTCCAATGACAGGTAGAAAAAGATGTATTTTCTCCTTGTAGTGTCATCAGTGTGGTAGATACTCCTAATAGTTTCAACTTTTTCTCTGCCCTTATTATACTTCATTTAGGAACCCTTTAGTGAATCCTAAAAACCTCTCTGAAGACTTTTGCTTTTTCCTCTTCCTTTTTATATTACATTTGATTATGTTTTGCTTATGTGTCTGATTTCCATTATAATTCCTAGGAACAAGAATTTAGCTGAAAATGTAGTTTTTGATACATTACACTACATTTGATACATTTCACTAGTGTTGTGAGTTTATTTTAAATTCTTACTGTTTGATTTAATACCTTTTGGAAAAATTATCTTCTATAAAGCGCAGAGTTTTAATGAAATGTTCCCATGACTTAGCCAATTTCGTTAGGTATATACAGGATAAAACTGAGGCATTGAGGCAAACGAGTTAACTTGGTAAAGAATGTTATTCTTAGTCCATGAAGGCCCAGTCCAGCTGAAAATATTTGAGTTTCATATTCCCTTTATGAACGTCAATCAGCAAGGGAAGAATCTGCCATCATATTATGAATAATTCTGTGTGTACACACAGAGGCTCCAGTGGACTCTGCACTCTTTAAAATAAAACACTTTGTAAAAAATAACCCAAGTTTGAAAGCATTGGTATACAGTGTAAATGCATAAGGGGACCGTGTATGTGTGGACATTAAATTTCAGCATATAAGTTAAGGTTTTTTCATTCTTTGTACCTTCACTAATAGTGTTTTCATAAATTTATTACCAAGCGGCCATCATTCTGATATTCTGATCATCTGAATTCTGGCAAGCAGCCGTGTCTAGATGGAGCCTAAACCAACATTTCAATTTGACTAGCAAGGAGAAGAGAGTAACTTTTTCTTTTAAAATCCTGCGGATATTTTTGTAAAATCAATGGACCAAAAGCAGCAAATTCTTATTTTTCCTATTTAGGGTCCTTAATCCAAAAAGTCATTTGAAATGTGAAAAAATTTCAGTTTTAGGTAATTAAAATATTTTTGCATCTGTCTAACACCGTTATGGTACAAGTTTCATCTTCAAATTTCAATCTGATATTACTCAATGGTGATTTGGTGTCAGATTTTCTTCCACTTTGGGTACTTGTTTAATATTTTCCCCACCCCTTGACACCATAATGAGAGCCCAAGACATTTTAAAAATAGTTTCTGTGGTTATTGCAATATGACTTATATGACCCTTCCGTTTTAGTTTGAACATTTTCTGCTCTTTTCAATTGCAACATGCAGCAGCACTAGGTGAAAGATTTAAGAGGACAAATATGGTGTTCTTTGGGTCTCTTAAGCAAAGTTCATGTAAAAGTCTTCTTTGATTTGTTAATAGCTTTTTTTCTGTAATGCAGTGTGTGGCAGCAATGATGTGTATCCTCAGGAAAAAAAAAATAAAAAAAAAATTGGTCCATTTTATAAAGGTTTATTTTCATACTTTATGCACTGTAGGTCTGTTGTGTGTTTTTCATTTAGTAACAATTTATGTGTTTTTCTGTTGCAGAGCACTGCAGCCTGTGGTATAGAGGCTCAAAGCGATGCCATCCAGCCCAGCCACATCAGAGAGGCCATTCGACGCTATGGCCACAAGATTGGCCCCCTTTCCCCATTCACAGTACGTAATAACAGAGTTATAAAAAGTTATATTTATAATCTTAAGGAACTTTGATTTTCAAGTGGTCAAATGAAGAAGCTTTGGAATTGTTGAGAGCAATTTGTGGTGACTGTAATTTTCTTTATAAAAGTGGCATAATTCACTTGGGAAATAAAACTTAGTAATTTCTGTCCCTTTTTGGAAAGACAAAAAAGTTTTTTTTTCTTTTAAATATTATTTTCTTTCAATTACAAATTATGCTTTTTTGTTAGTGCTTGAATTTTCTGTTTTTGCAAAGTTTAGGTTTACAGTTATTTTAAATTATATGTATTCCAATATGGTGAGGAGCACTTTATATTCTAAAATTAGTTGTGTGTCAGATACTGCTCCTATTGGAAGTTGAACTCTCAAGTGACACATTTACAGTTGGAGAAAGAAGAGAATGGTTTCTTTAGGCAACTTTGAACCTCCTCTAAAACGTGATAGAACTGAGCTTGTGGTAAAACACTGATGGGTTGTGAGGTTTCACCATCATTTTTTCTATGCAAATTGCAAATCCATTGTTCAGAGCAGACAAACAAATTCTTTATTTAATTTTCTCAGCTGATAAAAATGTGAAAGCAGTCTTTCTCCAATGTCATAAATTGGAGTAATTTTCTTCTGATCTGCTGTTCTATTTGGCACGTAACCTTGCTTACCTCAGAATATTTACATTTATGAAAGAATGAATGTCAAAAAAATCATTGTAGGGGGAAAAAAAAATAAAACAAAAAAACCCACCAAACTAGATCCGAGCTCCTAAAAATCAGGAAGAATTTGTCCATTTTTGGAGGGATTCTAGGAAAGGAAAATTATTTTGAATTTGGAGGAAATTCGTCTACATGAAAATTATATAGAAGAATATGAAGACCATAAATGTCAAGGAATTAGTGGGACTTGACCTCAGAAGCAAGGAACGGGAAAAAATGAGAGGAAATTAGTATGTGAAGTTATAATTTTCCTAGTGTCAAAAGTGATCAATGCTTTTATAAATGACAGTAAATATTTGCTTTATTATTGATAGTTGATATGCATATACAATGAATTATCTTTACATAATTTTACTGCTCCTGGTGGCCTCCTCTGGACTTGTTCTAGCTGCTCCACATCTCTCTTGTGATGGGGGCTCCAGAACTGGACTCACTACTCCAAGTGGGGCCTTACAAGAGCAGAGTAGAGGGGAAGAATCACCTGCTGGCCACGCTTCTCTTGATGCAGCCCAGGATATGGTTATTGGCCTTCTGGGCTGCAAGCGCACATTGCCGGCTCATGTTCAGCTTCTCATTCACCACCACTCCCAAGTCCTTCTCTTCAGAGCTGGTCTCAAGCCATTCATCACCCAGCCTGTATTTGTGCCTGGGGTTGTCCCGACCCAGGTGCAGGACCTTGCATGTGGCCTTGTTGAACTTCATGAGGTTAGCACAGGCCCACTTCTCAAGCCTGTCAAGGTCCTTCTGGCTGGCATCCCATCCCTCCAGCGTGTCAACCGCACCACACAGCTTGGTGTCATCGGCAAACTTGCTGAGGGTGCACTCAATCCCACTGTCCATGTCACTGACAAAGATGTTGAATCACTGACAAAGATGTTGAATCACTGACAAAGACGTTCAATACAATTCCTTTTTTCTTTTTAATGAGAAAGGTCAGGAAAAGCATTTTGAGACATATGATAGAGTATGCATTTGGGTCTGCCAGGCTGCCCACTTTTCCTTTCAGTGCCCTCTTTGGCAGATTTGAGGATGAACAGCGCTATCACACTTGTGCAAAAAGAAAGTACCTCAAACTTCCTGTGCGTTCCTTTCAGATGCAAAAAGTATGAAGATAGGTAGATGCTTCCTTTGACCCGACCTTTTTGTATTGCCAGACTCTCACACTATTATATTAAAAATATTATTTTAGGCTTTTGAACCGTACTACAGCAACACTTCTTTTGATCCCATTTGGGTGTTCCTGCTCCGGCAGGGGGATTGGACTAGATGATCTTTCAAGGTCCCTTCTAATCCCTGACATTCTGTGATTCTGTGAATGACTTCTGCTTTCTCCAATTGCCATGCCTTTCACATTAGTTTCTTTGTGTATCTGCGTGACCTCCTAGACAGGATGACAGAACCAGGAGGAAAGGTGGCTTTACTCAATGCGCTGCTTGTGATTCTGTGGTGACTCTTTAGGAACTGCAGAGAGGAAAATATCGAATAAGTATCTGTCACTAGATCCAGTGAAGTCATGCTTTCGGCTGTTTCCACCCTTAAAACTAACCTAAAGGTCATGTAGAGAAGTTAGGCATATATATTTGCACATCTTCTCTTCCATTTTTCTTAAGCCTGTTGATCATGCTTCCACATCAGATGTGATTTTATAGCCAATAGGTCCCCTCACAGAGTCTTCTGTAGGTAAGGAGGAAGGATTTTTCTGCATGTCCCCATGTTTGACACTAAGTTTTCTGATGACAGTTTACGTTTCAAGTTAGTAGTTCTACTACAGAAGCAAGGACAAGAGTGAGTATAGCTCACTGAAGAAACAACCATTTTTGTGAGCTATATAAATGGTCAGTTCAGTCCCTAAAATGTACAGATGAGACTGAACTTTAGTAAAAAACATAGTTCTACATTCTTACAATAGTAACAAGAAAAATCTGCAAGTCTGCTAGTGCCAAAATGCTCTATTACTCCAGTATAAATTTATGATACTTGTACTGTGTAGAATCAGTCCTAGAAATTTAACCATGTACTTTTCTATCCTGAATAACATGACATGTTAGTAACATAGAGGGAATCTCATACCAGGAATAACAGGCAAAATAAATTATCCGATGTATTCAGCAACAGTTTTTTGAAAGTAAAATGTGTTACTGCTCTTGACTGCTGACCATTGAGAAAAGATTGGGGAAAGTAAAAGGGATCACTTTAAATGCTTTTCTGTCTTTCAGTGAAATGCTACATGAACTTCAGCACAGTACATTTGTTGGGATTTAATCAATTATTTTAGGTTTGTAGGCCTATGCTATTCTGAAATTTTCTTGGATATGTGACTATTGAGAATTTTACCCTTGCTGTAAATTAGTAAGAAATAATGGACAAATCTGGACTATTTTTTCATTTTAAATAATTTCCATCTTATTCCAGCCTACCGTACAAGGCAGCAGGCAAACATTTTCTCTTTCATTTGGGAAATTATTTTTCATTTAGCTAGATGTGTTTTTTGCCTTTTTACTATGCTGCCTAGTGTAAGGCATTCAATAATCTCCCCAGAATTCACTGTGTATCATTTTTAATGTTTATGATTTAACAATATTTGTTTCTGAAAGACTTTATCATCTGTCCAAATGGCTTGAGTTTAAATCAGCAGTATATGTGGAGAAATTAATAAAAATCTTGACCTGCAAAGTATCTGATGATATTTCCCCATTTAAAACTGCGGGATACTATGAAATCAATGTTCTCTGTATGAAAAATCCCATGCAGATGATTGCATTTTAAACCAAAATGAGGCAAGAATATTCTAGCTGCCCTTGATATTAAAATACAGATTTTGTCAATTCCCTTCTTTCTCTCTTTTTTTATTTCTCCCTGTATTATAGTTTTAGTCTTTTTTTTTTCTTTTTTTTCTTTTTTTTTCTCACCTTCCTATCATTTCTCACCTCTGGTGAGCCAGGGTATCTCAGGTCTTAGACTAAAGCTAATTTCTGTAGTGTCTGAAAAATTCAACATCACATTCCAAAAATGTGCAAACCCTCTACTTTCCTTCTGCTCTGTGGGGTTACAGGAAGGGAACAGCCTTGCTTTAATACTTGATTCACGTGTTTTTCAGTGATGACTCATTCATATTTGACCCTGCTATTTGTCTGTGCACACCCAAACCTAACTCTCCAGAAAGGCCTCTGTATTTGAATCACCCATGGAGACTATGATGTATGAGACCTTGATTCTGCTCAGCTCACAATGAAATGTACTTTTTTCCTTGGCGCAGCTCACAAGAGGATGTGAACTGATAGGAGAGTGCTCTTCTGGTCTTGTATTTATCCTACCAGTACACAGCCTTCATTGTGGTGTGGGTTGTTTGGCTTTTCCTTAGACCACCTTTCTATTCTTCAAGGCTGTTCTCTGTTGAGAGCAGAACAACCAGGTCATAGAACCATGAGAACCTTACATATGTAGGTGAGTCTAATCTTGTCTTGGCAGCAAAGTGGAGTTTTCATCAAGAAATTTCTGTGTATGGGGCACTGACTTTGGGATAGATGCATTCAATATGAGGTTCACCCATAGGCAGACTGAATTCTTCCCTGAGCACCCTCAGCTGTAGTCTCATATTGAAGCTTGATATTGGAAGAGGAAGAGTGAGTGGGTCTCAAAGGTTGGATCCATACCAGGAGTTTCCAAAGTCAACCTTTCCATTTTAGATGTAAATGAGAAAGCGGTATCCAGGATCTCTGTCAGATATGTTTCTCTGGTGACACTGATGGAGATCTTGCCTTATGTGCCAGGTCCTCACGTGGGATTCAGGACAACAAGATTTCTCAGTTTTCCATATGCCATCTCACAGCTTGGGTACCAGGTTGTTCTCAGTGTTAGGGTTCTCATCACTTTCCTCCATTTAGTACACGCTACTGCTCCAAAGGATTAAAAGAAGTAAGTTTAGTTTTCGCTACTCATTTGACTAACCTTTTTCATTTCCTCAAGTCTGTCTTTTTACAAAAATGAAAGACTTCCCATGAGTAACGTTGGGGTGCAAATGATGGCTGATTTTCCACATCACCCATCCTCAGGTAGGATAATATGTGACTCTTATATGTCTTTCTTTTAGTCAGAAAACTCATCCCCTAGTGGTTTTGGTTCAAATACTGACTTTCTGAATACAGCAGGCCCTTGGCAACTGACAGTCAGTTATTACCTTTATCCATAAAAATATTCCTTCTAGTGGCTTCAAAGAGATCAGGTGAGAGTTTAGATCCTTCTGATATGGTTTTTCCCTCAGAAATCATAGGTAATAGCTCAGACTTTTGTCTAATGTTATATCAAGGTTTTGCACTACCTAGAAAATAAACATAGCCTGTGTCAAATAGTTCCTGTTACTGAGATCTGAAAAAATGGCCATACCTGGTTATATAAAAATCTGCTGTAGGACTGTTAATATATCTCCTCCATGTTTGGTTAGATATATGCCACCAGACCTCTACATCATTGAAGTATATTTGTTGTTTAAGTCTTTTTTAATGTAGATTGCAGGGGGCTACTCAGTGCTCCATCTGCATTTGCAAATTAAGACACAGTGGTCATTGTTATTGCATGATAACTCAAAGGTGTGCTTGTATGTCTGGACAGAGAATTGTGTCATTGGAGTCATGCACTGCGTGAATACACATGGAAATAAGCCCTTGAAGAAAGACAGGTTAATTTTCTGTAATGTATTTGCATATATTTTGGTTGTATATTTTCACAGAATCACAGAATTGTAGTGATTGGAAAAGACCTTTAAGATCACCAAGTCCAACCATAAACCTACCACTACCAATTCCACCTCTGAACCATGTCCCTAAGCACCTCATCTACCCATCTTTTAAATACCACCAGGGAAGGTGACTCCACCATCTTCCTGGGCAGCCTGTTCCAATGCTTGACTATCTTTTCGGTGAAGAAGTTTTTCCTCATATCCAGTCTAAACCTCCCCTGGTGCACCTTGAGGCCATTTCCTCTCATTCCATCATCTGCCTGTCTTTCCTCATTTTTTTCAGACTCCCAGTGGGAGAGAAACAAAGGGCTTTTGTGACAGTTTAGCCAATGCAAAAAAAGAAAAAAAAATAAAATTATGACTAAGTATCCACTTGACTGGGAATCGTAATGGCTTCCCAGTACTTCAGGAAGGAGCTACTCCTGCATACACCAAGAGTCTTTTTGTACTCAGCATCCAGTGTTTAACTAGGTGTGAATCTAAGATGACACTTAATGCATTAGTGTCCTGATATTCTCTGCTTCCTTATGTGAATAGGTTTCCCAGCAGAATCGAGGTGCGTTACCTCATAGTGGACTGATGACTGTTTAGACCAGAACCAGTTATGTCACTATCTAAGAATTAATGTAAATTGTTCTAAGTGAATAAATAAATATTTCAAGACTGTTAGGTAACTATTAGCTTTGTTTGATGATTTTTTTTTACAGAAATAGAGATAATGAGTATTTTTGAGCATTGAACCAATTATAGAGGTGAACAGCACTAGTAGCAATAATAATTCCCATGACACTTGGATTTTTATAACACCGTTATTATGGACATCTGAAATGGCAAACTTTTTGCTGGTAACATCCATTGAAACGTTCTCTTGATATTAATGGAGTAATATCTGATGCTCTGTGTTTGGCAATTTTCTCTGTAAGAATTGCAATGTATTGTATCTTAGGTCTGTGACACCAGAAAGAGGGATAAGGGACAGGGAAGAGCAGAAACAAAGCAAAATTTGTTTGAATATGTATCCCAGGATGCTTACTGACTATAAGCATATGGAATTCCTCCTAGAACCTGTGGCTCACAGACTTGTGTACCAACAGGCTGGACACGCTGACTGATTCTGGTAGTGAGGAAACCAAAGCACGTTGTGGGATAACGGATCTTCTCTGGCTCAAGGTGTCTGTGTATATAAAAATAAATTTGGAATTTATGCCCAGTATGGGGATTCCACAGTTTCTAGGTTATAAACGATAAAGTTTATAACCTAGTTCAAGATCTTAATGCTGATAGGACTCCTGCCAGCTTCATTCTTTCAGCTTTGAGAACAAATTGACCTAGGTCAATATTGACCTAGATTCAATTGACCTGTATTCAAAATATTCCCAAGGGCTGTAAGCCTCTGATTTTGCATTCTGCTGCAGTTTGAGGCATGCATACTAGAAGCCTGCTGGATTGTACTGATGTGATTCATGTTTTAAGTTTGGTTTCACTGAATCTTGCTGCTTTTGACTGGTTGAACCTTGATGAAACTGGAGTGAATCTCATCAGTTTTAGTTCCCAGATGCAAGCATACTTTCTTTCCAAAATGACTAGATTTCTGAAGGAAATAGTGTGAAGAACTTCTGTTTTGTAGAACACTTCAAAATACTAGTCTTACTTCTAAAATGGAAAACATGAGTCTAAGTACAAGTTTTATCTTTTGCTACTGAAAAACACAGTCCCATACGTAGAATTTTGATTTTATTTCTGTTTAAAAAGCAAATACAGGAGAATTTTTTTAAAAAATACATATACTTTTGAGACTATTTTCTTAAGATGGTTAATACATATTTGTAAAACGGGAACCATGATATTTTCTGACATCTTTCCCTTTTTTGCTGTTTCATCATGAATGTCCCTCTCTTTCATCTGACTTGGTGAGAAATGTTCCTAATAAGGCAGTTTTGGAAGAAGAGTTAAGCTGTGTCATTTATTCTTTAGCAGCATTTCATGGGTGCTGGTTTGAAGAAAAAGAGCACTTTGAAAGTTTTATAATCATACAGTAAATGAGAACTAACATTAAACTGGTGAAAAAAATCCACTTGCATTTATTTTTACCTTAATAGCTAAGTCAAAATGAATAATATAATGAAGCATGTAGGTTTTGTCTCCAAGTGCAAGCCACAATGGAAAGCAGCAAGTATACTCTAGATTCTTCTGCATTGTATCATGGCTAAGGTAGTCTAGACATATATTTTATCCATATATCCTCTACTAACGGTATTTGGTGGTATGCAGTATTGTCTACTTCAAAGCATGGTCCAGACTGTCAAGGAGCAGAGAAGTAAATTATTTATTTAAAAAGTAGTACCATATAACTTTGCAAGACAGGAAAGGGAAATGTGCAACTCTTCATCATGTGGGATGATGCAATTGCATGTGCTGTACCTAAATATATTTGTCTGTGTTCCGTGCATTTGAGTTAAGGAAGTGAGATATTTTCTGTGTAATAATTCGTTGCAGGCTAAATCTTGCTCCCAGGGTCAAGGAAAATGAGAAATTTGTCTACGTAGGATTAATAGATTTTTTTATATATTGAGAGATTAATTTATATTTTGATATAAAATTAGTATATACAAATATTCAAATGTTTTTATATAACATCTGTTTGTAATTGTACTCTTCTACACATGTTCTTTTTCTTATTATTCATTTAGATAAAGAGTAGAATAATCCTGAATGCCCAGTTGTTATACATCACCTCAGTCTATCCCAGGATCTCAAGTACAATGTTATTGATATTACAACCCTTTACATGGAGACTATAACCACATGATTAGATCATTTCGTGGTTCATTCAGATGAGTGGTCTAACTTGTAGACACATTGAAGTGCAACCTCAAATGCAGAAACTAAGAAACTACTTCTCTTATATGTACAGAATCTATTGGAGTTCTGTGGAAAGTCATTTTGACAAAGAGCAAATTGCCATATCTTGTAGCATGACCTGGGTACATCCCTCTTTCTTCATGAAACTTTGGTTCTGGACACTTACTTAGTGTAAAACATGGCAGCATCATTGATTTCAATAAGATTTAGGATTTATATGGGATCAAAATCAATACCAAAGCAAATTCTAACAAGATAAATCTTTCTACAGACTAGGGAAAAAAGTAAAATAATAATGATAATATGTTAGTTTGAAATTAGTCTTAAAAGCCCATCTCTGTAAAGTTCATAGTAAAAATGGTATACAGTCTTGACTAGGCATGTAGGTGTAATCCTAATATTAATCCGAATATTATTCTAAATAATAATATTCAGTATGCTATGGTGTTTACAAAAATGTCAGATGTATATTTCTTACCAAGAATACAAGCATAATGTTTCCAAAGAAATTAATTTTATTTCTAACAGTTGGAGTAGCAAACAATAAATAATGCTTTAAAAATATTTATTCCGTGATCAATATATAGTGACTAACTGAAAATTTGGTATGAACAACTGTAAGTAGTACATGAACAGTTTGTAAGTAGCACTTGTGACTGTGAGAGAGCAACTCAAGTGAAAAATACACCTAGCACCCTCTAACCTGAAATTAAAAACAAAGTGGTCAGCTACAACAGTGGAAGACCACAGGCAAAAAGAACGAAAAAAAATGTTTCTGAAACAGATTCTTTGTCCCTTCTAGTTTATGCCAGTCCTGAAATGAAATGGTTTAGATGTTTAGTTAAAGAGAAACTGAGAAATAGTAATACTGCACAGACCTGTGGAAGACAGTGGCCATTATTCAGTGGTGTATGTGTGTGTAAATGGAGCATAGTGAATGAACAGAGGTATAACCAGCTTTTGTTTGGCTATTTATTTTTTGCGGAGAGTGCTCCTTCAGGCTCCAAATAATTCCAGTATGAAAAGACTTGCTAGTCTAATCCTTCTCTTGTTAAAAATTTCAGTCCCATAAAATTGCCTAAGCATCATAAAACAATGAATATTTACAAAACCATGTTTATGATACTGCTTGTGACATTCCCTGCACAAAGAACATGTAACACCAGAGAATGCTATTTGGCAGAGACTTACATTATTTGGGCCTTATACAGCCCTGCCTGTAAGAGTATAGGTTTTTAAATGTAAGTATTCCATGTAGACTTCAATACATTACATGTGCCTGCAAATAATAGAGTTTCGCAATCAAATTATATACTCAGTCAAAACCTTTCACTTCTCATGTTTTAAAATTGCTCATTCTTGATCCAGATTGAGCTCAACTTTTATGCAAATACTTAAACCCATTTCTGTTGCAAAAAATACTGAAGTTTGTCACAAACCTGTAGTAATTTCAGTTCAATAAAGGTGATATTGACTACTGATTTCTGCTAAAGGACAAAATTTCTGCAATAGTAGCTGAAGACCTGGCACAACTGAGTTTGTGTGAGACTAAAATAGCAGATTGTGGATGTAGACAGAAGAGAAGGAAGCCTTGTTGTATTTGTGGAGATAAACAGAACAAAACATTTTGAACAGCAAATTTGTTTTAGGTGCCTTAAACTTCAAGAAAAATTCAGCTTCACATTTGATCTGCAACTGAGTCTTCTTGACTGAAAGAAATTTCTTTCTGCATATTTCAGGTCAAAGTAGTACTGAGGAGTTTTGGAATGCAATCTTTGATATACACAATGTGGATATTGACTTCTAAATTTTTCTGAAGCACTTGAATGATAAAAAATTTTGAATGTTATTTCCAAAAGAAATTAGGTACATAGAAACCAAATAAAAAATCTCTGATACTATTAATCCTGTGTATTATATACCGCCCTAATTGATATTCAAAATCAATTGATACTGATTTTGAAGAAGTCAGGATTTCATTCTTAATCAGTTTTCAAAAATGAAATGTACGTATTTATGTGAAAAGGCGTTTAAAAACTTTTCCTTCAGTTATACATTCAGTTTCTGATGCAGAAAAAGTAAAAATGACATTCTTATTGTTTCTTCTTATTTTGAAAGCAAAAAAAACCCATTTTATTTCAGTAAACAGTTACATACTTATGATGTCTTTGTCTATACTTCAAGCTATTGTCTGTAGTTATTTGTTATTCTATGGTGTTAATGCTGTGCATTTGAGAAATAAGAGTTATTATTCTATAAAAGCACTAGGAAGTCAAATCTCAGTTTGGAAATCTTGTTCCCTTTTCTCCCAACCCCCAACCCAAGGTTCCTCCTTTCAGATTTATGAAAGAAAACATTTCTTTCTGTAAAAGGTTTTTGTATGCCAGCATCTGGAAGTGTTTATTTCAGTGGCGTGTAATCTATCTGTGGATTTAGTTAGCACCAGACCCCCTTTTGTGTACTCCTGACTTAAAATTTTTATAAATGATCTTGTTGAATTGGTGCCAGTGTGCACATGGTTTGGCTGATTGCTGCATATATCCTTTACCTGCCAGTCACCTTTGATTTATATTCCTTCCCCTCTGCTTTTGCCTTCCAAAAATGGTGCCACTGAACTGTCCTTTAAATCATCTTATGGATAAATTACTCCAAGATGAGATGGTACGGTTTTGGCCGACTCCTTGACAGAAGACATTCCTATAATCTATCCTTGCCCACTCTGTGTAGAACCATTCAAAAAAGAGAATGAACAGGGGAAATCAGTCTCCCTCTTCGATCGGAGCACTATTTCTTCCAGTGCTATTCAAAAATGCAAAATTAGACATTTGATTTATATAACTCTTAATACCATCTGAAGACAAACTGTTGGAGAATCTTTTGCATACCCTCTCCTGAACTGAACTTCTTCATTATATGAGTTTAATCCTGAGAATATGGTTATATGATTTTCCCCCAGAAAGATTAAAATGTGTAGCGTATTTAAGAATATTTTAAAGGATTTCATTTGGAATAGATTATACAATATACATGACAGTTCTTTCCATGATAAAAATCCCCATGATAAAAATCCCCATTGGTTTCCTTAAACTAAACAACTAATACTCCTGCAGAATAACAACAGTTCTGTAAGCTTTACTTAATGACATTACTAATTTGGAGAGTTTTATGAAGTTTCCTGGAGAAAAGCAGGTGGCTTGGCAGTAATTTAAAAGGTTCACAATTTGTGGTAGCGGTTTCAGGGGGTTTCATGTTTCTAAAGAGGGAGACCAAGCTGCATATTGCTTAAGAGCGTCTGACACAATGATGTATCATTTTGGACTAAGTTTCCAGAAGTTCGTTGGTCATTAAATGTGCTGCTTGACTTTATATTGCAGTTTCCCAGCTGTCTCTACTGGGGGTAATCTTAACGCTCCAACAGAATTTATTAATGAAAGCTTAAGCCTGCAGTACTGATGAAACAGTAAGTTGCCCAGATGATTTTATTAAACAGGAATATAGATTTTTAGATAAGACAAAAATGTCATTTAAGTAGATTTGAAAAAAAACTGGCTCATTTTATGCAGAGCACTGGGAAAGTATTTACAAATGGTCTGGATAGTATTTGATATCCTGTGGGGACATTTAAAATTCTTGGATTGCACATACATCAGTGTCTTACTACACAACACAGTACATGAATTGTTGCAAGCAGCGCACAAGGCTTTCAGGCAGTATAGATGTGGTTCTGTTGAGGCAGGAGATACTGGCATGAAATGACTCTGCTAATGTAGTTTGCACAACTGCGTGGAGGGTTGCTACTCCGTTGTGTCACTGCCTGTTCAAGAATGTTACACTGAGGGTACTAAATGAAACATATGCATCTTGCTAAAAGTAGGAGCTCACCGTGTAAGATTTTATTACTTTTCATATCTAGTAATTAAAAAAAATTTATTTAGCAAATAAATTTACTGGCTCTGTTAGTGGGAAGATAAGTAAGCTGTGAAGTTTTCAATCAACTGAATCTCTCATATAAAACAAAGCAATTCCTAATCTCGCAAACCTTCTACAATTATTTTTTTCTCTGTGACCAGGTTCAAATACATACTAGAGACATTTTACACACAGTTGTACTGATGTAAAAGGATCTGAGGGGTAAGAATACATTACTTTTTAAATGAAGTGTATGTTCTTATATGCCTCCTGAGAGGCTTAAAAGACCTTGGTATAAATTAAAATCTGACTTCTAGTACAGATTCAAGGCAATCTTAACATGTAGTACAGCTACGTAAATATGTATTTCAAGGGTAAGGTGAGCAGATAAAATTCTACAGAAGATATTAGGAAGAAAAGGTAACTTAATTAAGTGTTACAAGATATTATACAAAGGGAAGATATATAAACATACCCATCTTCAATAGTGAATATTAATTTTTGTAAAGATAGTGACATTGCATCCATGTAGCATGTACATTCTGGTACTTGATAACTGAAGAATATTAAGAACAAAATTGAAGAATCTTAAGAACAATGTGATTTTTTTCTTACTTGTCATTACTCAGAATAATAGTGCAGTTCCCTACAGGTTTCATATTATTGTAAGTCTGTTAGATTTTGGACAGTATTATGTATTTACACCATTATATAATGCAAGATATGTTGTTGTTTTCTGTACAACTCTTTTAGGTTTCCCTTGAAAATGAGCATTTGTTCACCTTTTTCTTCCTGAAAGATTTAAAAGTGCTTTATGGACTAAAATGGCTCATATTTGTCAGTTCACCTCTAGCAGGGACTGAGCCAACTCAGATGTGAAACACAGCAGCTGTGCAAGGCTGCAGCGGTGCTGCGCAGCTTTGTAGGACAGGATGTGAGCTGTCTAGATGAAACATTATGAGAACTTGAGGATCATGTAATAGAACTGCTTGAGTTGAGATTAATTTATGGTTGAAGAAAATTGCATGGAACTTAATTTCTCATGAACAGGATTTCCATTTTAAATGTTATTTCTACCACTAGCACTTGACAGGCTTGTCCGATTGTCTTGAGCTTGGATAGAAGCTATACCTGTGGATATCTCTGGCATCACTGACTTGTCACTTTGCAGATAAAATCTCCAGCAGGGTAACTCTGGAAAGGAATAAGTAATAACCTGGAACATCAGGACCAAATGGAAATATTTGTTTTACACCTTTTATTATCTGTTACTTTCCATTCCACTTGCCTAGTCTTTTGTTCATGAAGTCATAGAACCACAGAATTGCCTTGATTGGAAAATACCTTCAAGATCATTGAGTCCAATCATTAACCTCACACTGACAAGTCCCCAGCTAAACCATGTCCCTCAGCACTATGTCTACGACTCTTCAATCCCTCCAGGGATGGGGACTCCACCACTGCCCTGGGCAACCCCTTCCAATGCCTGAGAACCCTTTCAGCAAAGAAATTCTTCCTCAGATCCAATCTCAACTGCCCTTGGCCCAACTTGAGGCCATTTCCTCTTATCCTGTCACTTGTTACTTGGGAGAAGAGACTGAGCCCCACCTTTCTACACCCTCCTTTCAGGTAGTTGGAGAGAGCGAGAAGGTCTCCACTCAGCCTCCTTTTCTCCAGGCTAAACAACCCCAGTTCCCTCAGCTGCTTCTCATTACGCTTGTGCTCCAGACTCTTCCCCAGCTCCGTTGCCCTTCTCTGGACACCTCCATGTCCCTCTTGTAGACATTGCACAGAGAAGACAAAAGGTTTCTGAAGTTTAAACAGGGACTTTCTGTTTTGTTTCTATCCATTTATCATGCCCCACACAGTGAAGTGTCAGTTCTCATTTTAATCTTTGATACCACTAATAGCAACATCCTCTGGCTTTGTGTCCTCTGTCCTCTCTATCCCCCACAGCAATAATGCTCTTTCTCCTCTTATCGCTCTGATATGGTTCCAGGCAGCAGAAGGCAACACTGTTCTATGGTTCCTAGAAAATCTCTTTTAACACCTAAGTTCTCCTTTTCTCCAAACTAGACCCATTTCAGGGAGCCTGACTGCACTTGCGAATACTTTAGCAGAATTGAATTAAAACACCAGGCTTGAGGCAACTGAACACATTTTATGAATTTCAGTTTGGGGTTTCTGTATTTCTTCGCTTCCTTGAGGTTTTGTATTATTCCAGCTTTCTGACTTTAACTTCAAGGTCGTGTAAACCTCAATTCAGCAAAGCAATCATCTGCTTAATTTTTAAACTATACCTTCAGTCTGACAAAAGCGTGTGCTAAATTGAGGCTTTCGATATTATTAGTAATGTATGTTTTGATTCATCTGTTATTTCAACATTCTTTTTTAAAAAGATTTATTGCACATGAGAGAAAAAGATGGTGGAGGATGCTTGTAGGAGGAAAGGATTTTCAGAGATGTAAACAGAGATGCAGAGAAATATACATTTACACGTTATAAATGTATCTATATCTAAATGTATATTAGTTAACAAAACTAAGGAAATTGTCTTTGATATATGAAAAGCTTTAATATTTTTTTTTATTTGTACATAAAGCAATTCTTCTTGGCATCTTGGTTTCTCTGGGCATTTAATTTACAGTAGTTCTTTTGTCAGTGCTGGTGACCTTAGAGGCACCAGTAATAGATTTGATGAGGAAGACAAGAGCCTGGCATTTCTGCTGCTGGGATGAAAGGTAGAACGTTTCAAAAATAGTGGAGAAAGGGAATAGTTTAAGCAAGAGCTGGACTGAAATTTGAGATTTAGTTATTTTTTCTGTGTTATGTTTCTGAAAATAAGCATGGAAACTGCTCAGCTAAGTAAGTGCAAATTATGCATTACTGTGCAGGGTAAAGCTAGGTGCCAGAATAAGAGAAGATAGCTAAGGGTCCTTAAAAAGTGCTACCAATAAGCATAAAATGGGATGAAATTAAGATCAGATCCTTTTTCTGGCTTTGTAATTTTTGCCTCACTAGAAAGATTTGGAAGATACTTAGAGGGACTGAAACTTAAATAGGATACAACACTGGGTCAATATTGTGTTGTTAGCAGAACTAGAGAAAAATCATGAAATGAAGGGAAATTCTTGAAAGGAATATCAGACTCTAGAAAATGAAAAAAGTTAATCAGGTACTAGTCATGTTCCTCGTGCTGTGTACTACTGTACTTACATTTGGGACTGTGACATCCAGCTTATGATTAAGCTTCAACCAGGCAGAAGTTACACCCTTTCCTCTGTGTCACTTAGTTACAAGAGAGAGAATATGGAGGGATTTTTCCTTGGCGAGACACTCTTCTGTGTCTCTGTAAGTATTTATGTTAGTTAAGATGCACATGGATAAAACTGTAATGCACTGGTCTTTCATAAAGATCCTGAGCTGTTCTGCAAAGCCCTGAGAACACCTCAAATAGGTGACTTTCTTCGGGCTTCAGTCACTGAATGACCACAGTACCTGGAATATACCTGAGTGGTTAAAAAACATCCTCTTCTGTTTTATCAATTGAGAATGATTTCCACAGCTAAGAGCTCTGCCTAAGAATTATATGCATTTAATTTCACATAATTTAAATTCAAATAATGCTAGAAGAATAATAATTATTAATAAGGATAAAAATAAGAAAAAATCAGGCAATAAATGTTTGCGTAGGATTTCTAACACTGGCAAGTTAGGTAGGTAGGGAAGAGGCTGGAATCCAACCTGGAGAAATTTTACTAATGCAACATTTCAGGCTGTGTACTGGCACAGGTCAGTCTTTAAATGGGATGATGTGCTAGCAGGATTGTCATTTTTGATGGTAAAAAATTGAGACAACAGGAAAAAAAAAAAGACTCTCTGGAGATCTACGTGTTTTAGTTTTACTGCAGAAGGTGATAAAATTGCTGGAAGCAAGCAGACTCTGTGCAGAATTATTGCAATATAAACCACCTGGAAGTGAGAGAGATTAATTTCACTAGGTTAATTTTGTCAGTGGTGAAGGGTTTGGGTATTTTTTTTTCCTTGCAAGAAGTAGGACAAATTATTAATATTTACCATCAAGAGGACTTGGTGTTTAAATACAATAACTTAAATTACCATAGAAGATATAGTGTAGATTTGGAGTGTAGATTAGGTGCTTCTGAGAAAAAGCATACAGCTCTTTCTGCATCTGTTAACAAGAGAGTTTAAACAATCTCACCATTGTGCATGGAGGTTTGGGTTTTTTTTTTTTAAAAGCCTATGGTACAGAAGAAAGGTATATGCTTGTTGCCACTTTAGGAAGCTGGGGATTTAATAGCTTAACTAGGTAGATGAGGTCCATCTTTGTCCGTAATTTACTATGGTAATACCTAGGTGATAAAAAGAGATAGCTAGATACAAAAGAGAGAAACACGATGGCTCAACAAATTGATAAAAAGCTATTAATCATGGCTCTTTCAAACATGTTGAAACCCATTCATGTGTTAAAGGAATATTACTTTTAAGACACAATTTCATAACTAGTCCCAAATTTAAAAAAAATGACTAGACATTTTGACTGCTTAGTTTGAAATATGTACCATTTTTATTGTGCTTTTTTAAAGGTGCATGATGGTATTTCCTGAAAGTGGGATTTTTTTCTGGTCTCTGAACTTCCATAAGAGAAGTAAACTGCCATTTAACTTTTTAAAAGGGAAAAAAAAATCTTATTACTAAGGTTTTTCAATGTAAGAACATTAGTCAAGATCCAGGACTCCTCTGTATTTTTATATGATTTGTAATACACAAATGCAGAACAGAAGTTAATGATGGCTTAATAGGTTTTACAGTAAGTGTAGAAGATAAATGACAAGATTTTATAAGATAAGAGAGATAGTGTTGTTTAGCTTGTGAGGAAGTGGTCTCAATATGTAAATTATCCAATTAACTTCCTCAGTGAGGAGATCAGACTCTGGACAATGGATAAGGAAGGCAGTTACATGCCACTAGGATGGTTATCTGGAAAGAAAAAGATAAAATATATCTGCAATCTGAGCGTGAACATACAGAGCATCCAGTATCAGAGATGACACTCATGTTTTAGACCCTGGTGGTGGTGGTCGTCACGAGATTCTTGATGAACAGAGATAAAGAATAGGCAGGAGATGAGGAATCCCAGTTTATCCATGTTCAGCCTGAGCTGGCAGCTTGACATGGGAGCTCTCAGAGAGGCATGAAAAGCTAACTAGCCCTGAGTTATTCAGCCAAGAATCTTTATCGGTTGTATTATAGGGTAAGAAACACTTATTGCCATGTCTGTGAGCAAAGGTTACAATGAGTAGTATTATTTGCTTCCCCTAATTTATTACACACTTCCCAATTAATCAAAACACAATTTCCTTTAGGTTGTTGAAGCAACCTCTTATATTTCTTATTTTTTAATGGAAAGAATTCATTCCCAACTTCATAAACTTTATTTTTAAGAAATTGTGGGTTCAAGGTTTCTAATAATGTCTTTTTTCCAAAAAAGCAATATTTCACTTTAAACTGATGTAGCAGTATTCAGTTGCCTGCAGTCTGCAGCAACCTTTTGGCTTTAGTACTTATTGACATATACCCCAAGAACAGCACTAGATATTGGGAAGTTCTGATTTTCAACATTATAAGTGAGACTAACATTGTAATATCAAGTCAGAGAAACTTTTTCCAGAGGGAAAAACACAAGCTGTCCAAGTTTGGATGTCCTTATCAGTGTAGTTCTTTAACACTATGCCAAGAAACTTTGCACATGGAAACACTATCATGTATTTTTAAGCCATGTATCAACTGAATTCAACACATACCTTCCGTTTCATGCTATGAAGATGTGATTCTGGTAGGGTAGCCCCAGTGTCATTATAGATACTTTGAATTTCATTATAGATACTTTGAATTGAAGCAGACATGCAGAATAATATTCTGTCTTAGGACCTTTGGATATCTTGCTAGGGTGCAGAAGAAATCTGGAGTCAAGTACAGCATAACATAAAGGCAATAAGACTTTGCCAGTTGGTCTGAAAAGTCTCTGATGCTGCTGTATTTTATCATATAGGTATAGATGAGTGGTTGGAGCTCTGCATACATAGTGAGTATTGCAAGTTTGGAAAATTTATACTGCAAACTCTTTAAACTATCCAGTTCTCCAAATGTAGTTTATATAGTATCTAGTTTCCTTGTCAAATATTTTGGGGAAAAAGTTAATTGGGGATTGTAAAGTAACAAAGAGGACAAGTTAGTGACAGAGACTTACTGACTTACCATTTGATAAATGAAGTGTAAGCAAACTATTTTCATTCCAGAAGAGCCAGATGTTAAGTATTTCATCTGTGAATTAAGAAAATGGGCAATATTTACATGCTCTGGGGCTGTATCTTATAAAATAGTGATTTTGAAAGAATGTCCTAGTGTCTTGAGGAATCAGTTGAAAATGATGGGGTCAATACAGTGCTGTAGCTGAGGGGGTTGATGCAGTCCTTGGGCAGGCAGGCAGGGAATAGGAAATAGAAGAGTTTTCTGCTGTACCAGTACAAGCACAGCTAAAATATCATTCCAGTTTGAGTGTTAGTAAAAAACTCAACAGTTGGAGAGGGCTCAAAAATCTAGGAGGAACTCTGACAGACTAGGAAATCCCGACATGGAGATACACACAGGGTCTTATCTGTGAAGTTTGTCATGCTGAAGGAAGTGTTGTGTAGTCAGTCTTTAAGGACCCACTAAAGAAAAAAAATCTCATGTTTTAGGGTTTTTTAGTCCTAGCAGTCAGTTATAAGGATATTCAGAGTGGGATTCCTCTGGCTAGATACAAACATCCATATCTGAGTACAATGACGAGATTTCCTTTATAGTCAGTTGAGAGAAATAAGCATTTCTAGGCTTTAATTTATCTCTTCCTAAGGTAGATGTTTAAGAGGGGTCAAATGAATGATGCTATGGAAGTGCCTTTTTTCTCTACCTTGACAGGATGATGTGTGCAGGTGTTGACATTTTGGAGCTCTAGGTTAGGTGAGAGGAATCCTTCTCCTACTATGCATCTTGACATTTAAGCTAGACAAATTCAAACTAGAAATAAGGCATATATATTTTTAACAACATAACTAAGTGCTGAAATAACTTAACCAATGATTGTGACAGATTGTCCATGACTGGAAATTTTAAAATGAAGATGAGATGTTTCTGGAAAAGCTGTGCTCAAGTTCAACCACAGCTGTTGGATCTGGAGAGCTGATTCTAGAAAATTGTGTGATTTGTGTTATGCAGTGAAGTTGGATTAGGTGGTCCTTTCTATCCCTAAAAGCTATGAATCATACTTTGCCAGTGTTTCATTAAGTTGTAAATGTGCAAATCCACTTTGAATGCAGGTCAGTAGTGTACCCAATTTGAATTCCTGATGTACAAGTGCATAGTTTCAGAGGAAATACTTTGCAAAATTTGTGCTAATTTACCTTTCTAAATATAGCCATTTCACTTCAAAGTTCCAGTTTTTCCATACCTATTCATTACTTCGTGTTACACAATGTCATCGGATCTTTTTCCTAAAAAATAAACATCACAAATATGTAACATAAGTTTATGGGAAAAAGCTATTGATTATGTAATTGTGACTTTTTTTTTTTTTTTCAGAAATAAAATTTTGAGTATTCATTATTAGAACAGGTAGATTAAAAAAAAATCAGCATTGCTTTTAAAAGTCAATGGTATAATTTTTTTTTTTCAAACCCTCAGAAAGCTGGGGACATCATTGCTATATGCAGTATCTCTATACATTCTTATAAATATTCATATTGCTCTTATATTGTGAATAAAATGGGCTAAATACACCATCTTAATTAGAGTAGTGGAAATAACAAGTTATTTCCAATCTTTGCTTATGTCTTTGGCAAATTTCCATTGTGTCAACATAATTAAGATATATTAATATTAATCTGGTAAGTACTGTAACTTTACATAGTGGAAAAATAAAATAAAATGGACCATGAGAACATTTTTCAATATCAGTTTCAATTTTAATACTTTATATTGTTGTGAAAAGTTATAAAAATGTGTTATTATTTTATTACCCTATTAAGAAAGCAACGCAGCAACAGATGCTTGTTAGCCTGATTTTGTCAGTCTGTTTATGGGGATGTTTTATCAAAATGGGTCTTTTAAAAGTTATAAAGATGTAATACTCTCCTAAATTAGGTCATAAATGCCTAATGTGGAAAACTAATACATTTTATGATTTTTCAAGTATGGGTTTATGTATATTAAAATATGCAGCTGTTAGGAAGTCTGGAGTGTGTATAACAGAAACATATTGCATTACAAGATGTTAGTGTCTCTCTCTGAGCATGTACATTCTTTATGCACATACCCACACAACTTTTTGGCAGGTGGAAGAGACGACGTTAACATTTTGGCTCAGTATTATTTTCTAATATCATAGGGGGTTTTTAGTTTTTTGTTTTTTTGTTTTTTTTTATGAATAGATGTAAATGCTAAATAAATTGAGCACATACATGTATTTTTACTCTATATTTGTCAATATCTTCTCTTACACAAATTGACCAAGTAAATCTAAAATGTGTATATAAAGAACATTAATTTCCATCACATCAGCAATTGTATGCTGTGTTTCTGAAAAAATGGTAGATCTTCCTGCACCTGGAGAGCTAACAAGATGATCTTGCAGTTTAAACCTTGTTTCGTCTTCCATGCCAACCAGCTGTGATGGATTTGTGGTGGAGGAGAAGGAGGGATTCCAACACCTGCTTGTTGCAGGGTAGCATAGTGACCATGACTGCTTTGGGAAATGGTACAACCAGAAGGATTTTCAGATTTCTCCATAATTTGAGGTGAATAGACCAGTTGTCAAAAGATGTACTTGCTGAACCTAATAGTTCATGTTTCCACTGATGAAAGCCTTTAATGGTCACAAAAAAAAAAAAAAAGTGTGTAAAGTACACACTGAATTTTGTGGCAATGATGGGGGTGCAACAAATTTATAGGGGCCTGTTTCCACCTCACACGTATCCCCTTCCTTAATAATTTATGTATATGGGAAAATCTATGTATAGAATTAATTTGTTATAAAGGTTTTGAAAATAGAATTTTTTTGACCTTTTATTCTAATTATTGCAGCATTGATTGTCCAAACAAGAATCTTTATGCCATGTTGAAGCCCTCACGCTTGTGGAAAAGTGATAATTATATATGAAACTGTCTTACTGTCCTTCAAGTACTTCCTTCAAAACACTCCCTTTTTCCACAATGCTTACAAAAACCTTGTCAGTAACTAGGTTGTCAGTGTGCTGATATCAGTCATCCTGGTGAACATTTGTTTCTTTGCATTGCCTTTTTTTTCTGTGTTTACCTTTTGCCCTTACATGAAGAGTGTTAACATCCGAGGAAGAAGTTTTATTTTGTTTAATATTCCTCTTGTACATTAGAAAGCAGGGTCATGGGCTGTGAGGATGGGCTCAGCACTGCAGCATTAAAATAAATAATTATAAATGTCATAAAGCAGTAATTTAAATCAAGATAAATTATTAAAAGATACTTTTAATATAAACAATGTGAAAACTCAGCGTTGAACCAAGAATACCAAGTTAATCGCTAATATTTGTAGTTTCATCTTTGATGTGTCTTACCAAGATCAAAACAAAATATCAGCAATTCTGATCCTGACATGAAGGAAAGCTCTTTCTTCTTGCTAGGTCTGGTCTCAGTGTGTAGGATTTCATATAACACTCAGTATGTGGATCATTGCAGATCTCTGTCCACACACACTTGTCTTTAACCTCACTTTTAAGCTTTCTGTTTGCAGGAAGTGCTGAACTTAAGAACTTGCTTTCCTCCATATTCAGAGGGATTTTCCATTTGATGCATGGCAAGCTTGGCTCTGCCTATGAAACCCTTCTTTCTTCAAATCCTTCAGCAGCTGGGTTTAAATTTTAGTTTGGGTGACGTGAGTCATGCTGCTTCACTCACTTCAGCATCTGAAATTTCCACAAGTTTGGAGATATCTGTCCCAGGGTTTTGCTTTTGGCCTAATTCTTATGCTGGTAATTTTCCATTTTTTTTTTTTTTTTCCTTATATAAATTTTATGAGAGGACTGCAAAGTTTTCTACCTTCTCTTATTGACCAGCACCTGTTGTATTGTGGCTGTGTCCATGTTGACAGATAGAGTTTGTTAGAAAAATGTGCAGCATGGTGCCCTCTCTTATCTATGTCCCATTCACTTATTTGTTTGGGCCAGTGACATCTGATTAGTGTAGCATGATAATGTCCTCAGTGTGGCTTATATTCAGGTTTTCAACCTATGTTGGACTCTTGTGGCATGTCATATGTGGTCTTTCCACAGGGAAGCATCTGAGAAAGGAGCTTTGCAGAAAAGGGCCTGGAGGTCCTGGTGGACACCAAGTTGACCGTGTGCTACCAACATGCCCTTGTGGCAAAGACGGCCGAAAGCACCCTGGGCTGCATTAGGAAAGGCATTGCCAGCAGGTTGAGGGAGGTGATCCTTCCCCTCTGCTCAGCACTGGTCAGACCCATCTGGAGTGCAGGTCCACTGCTGGGCTTCACAGTACAAAATAGACATGGACGTACTGGAGCAAGTCCAGTGAAGGGCCATTGAAACCATTAGGGGACTGGAGCATCTCTCATATAAGGAGATGCTAAAAGAGCTGGGACAGTTCAGCCAGGAAAAGAGAATCCACAGGGTAACTTTACCTGTTACAGATAAACTGTGACACATTTCCCTCCCTTCACCATGTCAGGAATTGCACATGAAGCCTGCATGCCATAGAGTTGTAATTAACCTAATTGAACACAGTAGCTGTGCTGCCAACCACTGAAGTGTTGATAGGACTTCAGTGGAAGCTCAGCTAGTCTGTCATCATCTGCTCTCAAAATGTAGTTAAGATGATCCTCTCCTTTCCAAACTGTAGGTTTTTAGGAAGTTTGAAATTCAAGCCAATGTGCAAAAGGCTGAATATGCTGTTATTTTCCACTTTTCAAGCTTTGTAAGTAGGTGATTTAGTGGAGTGTCCTGGATGTAATTCACATTAATTAAGTAGATTCTATAAACACAGTATAAAATATCTCATGGTTTCACTACCAGAGATCCATGGTCAACAAAGAGTTTAGTCAGTTCTTCTGCCAGGAGTTTGTGCGTCGGAAAAGATCAGTCAGAGGTGAGCCTTTATAAAACTAAAAATTCGAGACGTGTTTTTCTGAGTTTCCTAAGAGATTGTTCCTGGTGGCTGCATATTCCTGTTGCTTCATCACAACCTGATAACGTATCTTATGGCCTGCTCCTTGTTGAGGCGTATTTCTTAATTTAGCACTGAGTCAAAGTGTTTATAACAAAGTGGAGCAAGACTTGGTAAACAGTTGTTTTATGGCTTCAAGGTTATTTTTTGAGATATCTTTTCTGGATGAAATATTTCAGAACCAATTTGGTTATCTGCTTGTTGCTTCTTTCTAAACCAAACTAAAAGGCATTAACACTTAGTTGTACACTTTTCTAGGCCCAGGCTTCATTAATAGAATATATCTTCTGTATCTGCCTTCCTGAGGAAAGTAGGAGGAATAATAATAAGAATTCGAGATTCTATCTCAAAGTCATTTTTCTCTACTGCACAGCCACATTAATTTTGGCTCTCTAAACGCTTATTATACTAATCCTAGGACTGTCAAAAGAGAATGCTGAAAATGGCATTTTCTGAAATATACGGTGCATTGTTTATCCTGAGAAGGCACAATAGCTCCTCCAGAAACACATCCTCAAATTGTGCGGTGTTGAGTCTGCTCAACTGGCCCAGGATGCAGGGCCACCCACGTGCTTTTGCTCAACAGGGACCCAGATGGCTGCAGCTGTACCAGTTGGCTTATGTTATAAGAAGCTACTGCTGAGGCTAATTTAAATGTTGCATACATTTTAAAAAAAACAACAATACTTGGGGGTAGCAAAGTGGTGTAGGATGCACTTGCAGAGGATGAAGTCTAGTGCCTCAACTTGAATATGCTATTGTGTGGTCTAAGAAGGCCACAACGATGGTTCTCTGCATTCTCATACCCTCAGACTTTATAAATGTAATGTTTTTATCATCCTCCCTGTGAATGAAAGGTGTGTGTTTTTCTGAATGGTTCACTTTCCAGCTTGTAAGGTGTGTAAGTTCAGAACAGTTGTACTTTGGGAACTTAAATTTCTCTTATTTGTAAAAAGAGGTCTGTGCACTCTTGTTTCATACTGAAACACTCCTATCTTCAGTAAGCTGGGAGGGTTCCCTGTAAGACATGTCGTTCTGTTTAAGAATATTGCTTACTGAACTTTGCAGTCAAAAAAAAAAAAAAAAAAGAAAAGGAACAGCATTTTCAGGAGTTTCAGTTAACAGTCTGATTTGTTGACAACTGTCTTGACGTTGAAAGGAAGCCAGTAATAATTTATCATTTGATGAAAATGTTAATGATTAGCCACTCTTTTCTCTTTTCTTTTCTTTTCTTTTCTTTTCTTTTCTTTTCTTTTCTTTTCTTTTCTTTTCTTTTCTTTTCTTTTCTTTTCTTTTCTTTTCTTTTCTTTTCTTTTCTTTTCCCTTTCCTTTCCTTTCCTTTCCTTTCCTTTCCTTTCCTTTCCTTTCCTTTCCTTTCCTTTCCTTTCCTTTCCTTTCCTTTCCTTTCCTTTTCCTTTTCCTTTTCCTTTTCCCTTTCCCTTTCCCTTTCCCTTTCCCTTTCCCTTTTTCTTTACTTTTTTTTTTCCCTTTCCCTTTCCCTTTCCCTTTCCCTTTCCCTTTCCCTTTCCTTTTCCCTTTCCTTTTCCCTTTCCCTTTCCCTTTCCCTTTCCCTTTCCCTTTCCCTTTCCCTTTCCCTTTCCCTTTCCCTTTCCTTTTCCTTTTCCTTTCTTTTTTTTCAGCTTTATATGACTAACATGGTTAAAATAAGATATATAATCAAATAAATTGTGGAGATTTATATGGTTAAAATAAAGACATTCAGATTTTCCAAAATAGTAAGATTGGAATTCATCTTATCAAATGCAGAGATACAAAGGAACTTTCAGAGATGCATAAACAACATATTTCTCATCACTGACTATAAATGGAGATGGGGGATGACTAGCTCAGACTGAGAGATGTCTGTGATCTAAAATGAAAAATGTTAATTGCGATTAATTCACCTTAAATAAGCAGAAAAGATTTGGGAGTATCTCACTTCAATTCCTATAGAAGGTTATGACTTAGCACTGTAATGACTTAGTGATAGGATTGTTAGATACAAATTAAGCCTAAAATATTAAAAATTCATACCATTTTTATATTCAGGATACTATTTTCAGATTTTTGTTGCATGTCTCAGTACTTTTTAGTCACCTTAAAAGTGTTTTTTTCATACCCCCAATGCCTCTGAATTTCCTTACTAGTTTTATAATAACATTTTATTAATTATGTAAATATATTTTCTTTCCATTCTCAATGAATAAAATATACAAATACAGATTAAAAAGGGGAGGGTGAGAGAAAAGCTGGAAGTTACATTATCAAAAATATTCTTAGATTTATTTTAAAAGTTGAAAAATCAAGAAGATAATTTTTTTCTCTTTCACTTGCAGCTATGAAAGATCTTACTTATAACAGTAATTAGTAAAAATATTTTAAGATAGAAGTTGATTTTTCTGTTGTTTTTTTTTCCATCTCATCACAGTATTTGAATACTGTACATAGACAGAATATTTTATGTTTCAAGTATAATCTATTAATTAAAAAAAAAAAGTTTTATTTGACTGCAGCAGCAGTTCTGTGTAATGTTGTTACATCTTATCCCTTAACAAGTTATGTGTCAAGAGTTAGATAGTAAAAGAACTGCATTTCAAATGCATGTTTAATAGAAATGAGATTTAGTGTTACGAACAGACAGATATTTGCTGCCAGACAAATATCCAAATATAGAAAAACATTGCAACCAGAAATTTAAAGTAGCTGATGGATTTGAAAATTCATTACACAGTGGAGTTTTCTCTAAATTTTTGTCATATCTGTTAAAATCACACCACAGGGCTCTTAATTAGGACTTGAAACCTCACTGAGCTAATTAGTGTATGAATGCAAGTCTCCTTTTAGATGTGTGAAGTGGATTAAAATGAGAAATATTTAGTTGGAGCTGTCAAGGACAATGATGGAGAAGCAGGATCAGACAGACAGAAGAGATGAGAGAGCAGTCCAAAGGCAGATATAAGCACTATTGGTGCTCATGTCATTAGCTCAAACCGGCACAGAAATTACCTAAAAATAACATAGAGGATAAATAAAAGGGCTGAATTACTGTAGGCCCCAGAGAAAAGAACTGAAGAAGTCAGTCTCTTAAAGGGAGGTCCTAAAGGGATGATGAGAAATGGAAGGTGAGTGGGGAGAGAATAAAGTCACAACTGTTAAAGGAACCTGTGGTTTTAAGGATCTACAGCTGACCGTATCCAAAGCAGCTAAATAAACCAGGACAAGTAGGCTAGAAGTGCAGCCATTAGTTTTGATCATGAAGCCACCTTCATGGGTCTTGGTGAAGGTGATTGAGAGTTGTAGAGGTGGCTGCTGCTAGCCAAAAGAAATTTCTAACAGAATTGAACATTTAGTTTTGCTGCTAATGGGCTGTACTGATGTGAATAAGGCTTACTAAATACACAGCCATAACTGTTCTTATTTATATGCATAATATACATTTCACATTATAGAATAGCTGTAAGACAGTCCAGAGCATTTCCAGGGGATTATTGCACATCTCGGGCAGTTTAAGTCATCCAACCTTTTGGCTTCATGCCTTAAAACACTACCAGAGACATGTTATAATCGTCCAGAAATGCACTGCCTGTTGTGAATTACAGCTTAAACCAAAATATTCAGTACATTACGCATATACCCAAAATAGACAATTTAAGCAGGTAATGTGATGTGCATGTTTAACAAAAAAAAGAAAAAAAAAAAAAAAGGAAAAGTTCAATATGCCCTCCCACAAGCTGAAGGGAGAATTTACCTGTCCATCCAGAACAGCTCCAGAAAGTCCTTGTTATTTTGCAATCTATCCTTTACTTCTGTGTTTAATTATCTCATTATTGTAATCTTTTACCTTTCTCTCTTTTCCCTTCTTTCTGACTGTTCCTCTTTTATGACTCAGCCATGTCCAAATGGGTTATGTGAGCTCTGCGTTGGATCCCTGAAGTGCCCCATATGCTTTGAGACACTCAAATTAAGGGTGTATTGAATGAAGTGTAGAGAATGTCACAAATAGCGTTCAACACTGAAGAGAGAAAATGGAAGAATAAATAATGACTAAAACTCTAGCACAATCACTATGATGTTTTTCTAAGTTACATGTCCTAGGAAGAGGTTTTCCTGTGACAACTGTATCTGATCAAAGTGTTCATGTAACTTGTTCATAACTTGCTCTAAGTGAACCTGCTTTGGCCAAGGGGTTGGACTAGATGATCTCCAGAGGTCCCTTCCAATCCCGACTGTTCTGTGATTCTGTGATATAAATATCTGTTCCAGTAATAGGATTAAATGTCATTATTTATTTATTTTCACATCTTCTCTTACATGAGAGATGAAATAAGAGATCCTTGTTTCCCTTCTCTACCTTTTTCTGCTGTTCATCCACTCTAGACTCTGCCATCCTGGGCTGTTCTCTCTCATCCTGATGAACAGATTTCTCAGCCTAATGTTTTTATTGATCCTGTCTTTATCAGCCCTATGATAGTTTGCTCTGAAGCAAGCAAAGCATTCCCGTCTAGTTAGGGTTAAGGAGTTGCTGGCAGCCAGGCACACCTTATGTTGTTTCTTTTTCCCCAACTACCTTGTTTTTGTCAGATAAAATTGCAAGCAAAAAGCAAATTACAATGTTTTCTGATATTAACTGTAATATTATGTCTTCTTCCTTGTAGGCAGTTTAGCTGAAGCTGGCAGGCTGCCCATTCTAATGCACAAGGACACAGCTTTTCTGGGAGGCTGTGTCAGATAAAGCAGTTGGGTTTTCTGAAAGTGAAGTTTTTTTTTTTTCCCTTTTTAGTGGAACAAGACCTTATCAGCATATAAACACAGCCTGCATGGCAACACCAAGATACCTGTTTTGCCTCATATTCGACTTCCTCAACAAGGCATATTTCTTGTGTGGATATTAAAATAATAGCTTTTAAGTTAGAAAGTACGCTTGCTTGCACTGCAATTATTAACTACTCAATTAGGACATGTTTCCAGCTATCTGGGCTGAGGTTTTCAGAGGAGCCTAGGGAGTTGACTGCATAAAGCTATGTCTGTAGCCGGAGATTAACTGTGTCTGTGCTCTCTGACACCAAGGCTAACAAGCGTGGAATGGCTCACGTCCGTAATATTCAATTTTCTTATCCTTTAGAATAGGGTGGCCATCTCCAAACCAGTGCCTGAGAATGGTTTTTGGCCCCCACATACCTCTGAGCTGAGTCTTGCCATTGGGGAATGGCAATTGCCCTGTGCCAAAAGCATTCCTGGGGCTAGTCACACCATTAAAGTCTAAAGGGGTTTTTGAGAGTCCAGGAATATTCCCTGAGACTGTTTTAACTGGAGGTTAAATCTCAGTGTCATTGACTCCTATAAAGCTGAAGCCTTAAACACTGGCCCTCAGAGCAGCCACGTGTGCAGTCTTTATGGTGTTACCACGAGCTGTTTGATCTACAAAAAAGGTGCCGTCCACTCAGGAACTTTATGTGGTCAGTTGTGTTTCGTAAATAAGTCATTCTTAACTATTAAAGTATTGAAAATGCATCTATAAAAACTGCACAGCTCTGTCACCTTATGTCCCCTTTGACAGCATTCAGTATCTAATGCATCTTTTTATATAAGGCTTATTAATTATAGTAATAATAAGAAGAATATCGTAGTAGTTCTCATTTAGTAGGCTTCAGCGTTAGATAAGGTTGCCCTGTCTTACAGCACACTGCAGGTATCACTACTGCTTAGCTCAGGGTGTGTGAACTACAGATGATGATGTCGACCTGCTGTTGACAATTAAAATACAAATAAATATTTTTTTTTTCCATTTTGCTTTCCTATAAGAATATCTTTTATATTCTTTATTGCCATTGGGAGGGTTGACATCAAACCATGCTTTGAGATCCTCTGATCAAACATTGTGTACTGTAACTTCTATTCTTGTGTACCCCAATATGGTCAATATATTTACTGTACGTAAATGTAGACCTGCTCCAACACTTCTGTTGGTTTTTGATTCAGACACTGGATGTCTATTGTCTAGATTGGTAATGTTTTCACACAACCCTTCTGTGTTCTGTATGCATATAATGAAGTCATAGCACTTGCTGTGTGACATCAAAGTCTCTTGCTATGAGAAGGAGCGTAATCTAGCAAACAATGATCACATTGTGTGTGTAAGCAGGGAAAAGAGAAGGCAAGTTATAAAGCAGAACCTTTTTTATTTACACAGCAATGTTTTAATAACCAGCAGATTTTTGAAAAAAGGCTGGAAAAATAGTAAAAAGATAAATGTACTTATGTTGCAAGGTTGTGATTTTTTATTTTTTTTTAACAAGTACCAAAGTTCATTTCTATATATTAAAATAAAAAATAGCCTTGAATTCAGGTGGGATCCTGAGAGAACGATTGGCATTCCCAATCAGTAGTTACCAGGATATTTTATTTTATTTTATTTTA
>NW_010293957.1:0-723 GCF_000700745.2 Antrostomus carolinensis
GGTACCGGGGGGCAGAGGGGCCGTGCTGCTGCTGCTGCCTGAGGATCTGCAAGTGTGCCCATGAACCGAGAGAGAGATGCGTGTGTGCCCGCACCAGGGACCTCCGCCAGCCCCACAGGAGGAGGGGACACGGCTGCCTGTGATGGTGGGTGCTGTGGGTCCTGCAGATGGTGGGTGCTGTTGAAGGCAGCCCCTTGCCCACAGCATCCCAGTGGGGGGGGTGGGGTGTGTACACGTTTAACTGTGTCACTGGTTGACCCTGCAGACCTCTCCCCCACTGTGCCGCGCCCGTGCCACCATGCGACAGTGGTCCCTGATGGGACAGTCCCTGCTGAGCCAGCCTGTCCTGACTCCCTGGGCCCCTGTCCCAGTGCCAGGCTGCAGAGCCACCTGGCAGCACGTCCCCTTGTGCTCTATGTTGTGCACAATCGGTGGCTTTCAGAGTGATGTGACAAAGCAGAGCAGGTGCCACCTCCCAAGTTCCCTATGAACAAGGGTGAGGCCATTGCCCCTGGGCACATGAAAAGCTGCCTGGAGAACACAGAGAAGGGGTGCAAAGCCCAGTATCTGCTGTCCCCCATCCCTGCAAACATCTCCACCCTGAAACCCGTTGGCAGCATGATCTAGGCAAGCAGCACCTGTAAGGAGCCAGACCTCTTCCCTCATCACAGTAGGCAGCCTGGACACCCAGATGTGGTGGGTTGACCCAGGTTGGATGCCAGA
>NW_010293958.1:0-974 GCF_000700745.2 Antrostomus carolinensis
CCCCACCCATGGCTTTCTCCAAACTGGGGTTTGGGGGGTATCCCCAATCCTGCCCCCTCCCCGCTGGAAGGAGCCCCCAGCCCTGCGTGCCCCGCAGGGAGCCGGTCTCCCTGCCCTCCCCCTCCGGGGGCCGGGGGTCCCCGTGTGGCCGCGGGCCATGGACCAGGCCGCCCCGGCCGGTGTACGGTGTACGTCTCCTTGCTCCTTCGTCGGTTTGTTGTTGCACATTCCAGGACATCAGTATTTTAACGGTCTCGAAGTGCCTTTTCTCTCGTAGTTTCTGGGTTGTTTTCCTTTCCCTCCTGTTGGGCTCCATCGCTGTTAGCGTAGCGTTTAAGGACTGCAGAAGTAAGAGATAAGCTAACGACTATAACACTATATTCCTCCAGGCGAGAGGAAGTTTATTAAGAAAACAATAAAGTGAAGTTGAATTAAGTTGCTGTTTCACTCCGTGATGATGACAGGGGTCACGGTCAGCCCCAGGTGGGGACAAAGCCAGGGGACAGAGCGGGGTGATGTGTGTGATCTGGGGGGCACAACTGGCTCTGCCTGACCCCCCGGCGGGTCCCTACGCAGCCTCAGTGCCAGTGAAGCCCTGTGAGGGTCCGTGGGATGAGCTGTGGCAGGGGACAGCCCAGCACGTCCCCACCCTGCAGCCCCTCACCACCACGGCCTGACCCAGCAGCCGTCCTGCGGCGGGAGGAGGGTGACAGCTCCTGGTGCTCCCAGGGGATGGAGCCAGAGGGATCCGTGCACTCGGGCCAAGAGCGTCCAAACCCACCACGAAAATAGCTCCGGGTGCCATCTGAGCCCTGGCAGCTCTCGATGTGCCCCAGGGACACCCCGGCCACCTCCCTCCTCCTCCTCCCCAGGGCAGAACCCAGCCCGGCCCATCCCTGCGGGGCAGCGGGCAGAGGCAGCCGAGTCCCCTCTCCCTCCCTGGGGCGCGGAGGAGCCAGGCCAGGCGCTGGGGG
>NW_010293958.1:1039-1342 GCF_000700745.2 Antrostomus carolinensis
CGGCTTTCCAGCCCTTCTCCTTCTCGTCCTTGGCCTGGATGCGGAGCTCCTCGTCCAGCCGCTCCTTGGCTCTCACCACCTGCGGGACAAGGGGACAGGGTGACAACGGAGGGACAGTGCTGCCCCTTCCTTCCCGTCCCTGCCTCACCCCCAGCGAGGCCCAGGCTCTGCCTCTCCCCAGTCGCAGGCAGGGGAAGGTTCTGGGGACTCTTTGCTCACCTTGGACTGCAGGTAGAAGGAGCCTCCCACTGACTTGTCATTGACCTTGAACAAGTGGTCGTAGTTCTGCCCAAGAGAAGTTCC
>NW_010293959.1:0-18419 GCF_000700745.2 Antrostomus carolinensis
TCATGAACCTTCCTTCCCTGCCAGAAACTGTAGGGTTTCTTGTCTGTGCTACATTTGCTCCACTGCTCCCACCCAGTCTCCTGCTTTCCTTCTCTTCCACTCTGCTCATCTCCATAACTTCAGGGTTTTTCACTCCACGGTTCTTTCACTCCACTTTCTTCCTAGGTCTTAATTTCTTTACAGTCTGTTCTGCCCCCAAGCAATTTGCCAGCAATCCTCAAGGCACTGATTTCTTCTTAACCAGATCTGAGAACATTTTTCACCCTCCTTGATCTGCCAGGCAGTTTCAACAGAAGATATCTATAAAAGCGAAAACAAGAACATTTAGCTGTCTTTAGACGTCTGCCCTAACCACATGTGTAATCTACGTCTTGATTTTTATCAGTGTTGGAAGGAGGCCCAGAGGTTGCCCAGAGGGGTTGTGGGATGTCCATCCTTGGGTAAAGCTCTGAGTAATCTCCTCACACCTCATAGTGAACCCTGCTGTGAGCAGGAGTTTGGGCTGGAGCCCTTGTGAGGTATCCTCCAACCTGAATGTTATGATCCATGTGGCAGGTGCCAGAACCCTTATCCTGAAGAGTGAAAGTCTGGAATGATAAGGTGCAGTGTACCACTAGGGGAGTCCAGACATAGCTATGGAGTGTTTTGTTCCTGTTCCTGAAACTCAACTTCGTTTTTTTAAGAAGTCTTGCATTGTGGGGATGTTTTTTGTTGTTGATGGGTTGGTTTGTTTTTGTTTTGTTTTGTTTTGTTTTTTTAATATTATACTCTTCCTCATCTGCCTCCAGTTTATTGCAAGGATGCTGTCCCCAGCCTCTGCTTAATGTCATGAACCATGCCAGATTCCAGGTTTTTTTGTGTAGTGGTAGCTCATCTTGTTGCAATATTTAACCATTTATTCAAACTCATCATGGCTGTAACTGAACTCCAGGCTTCCTTTTCAAGTTTCCCCTTTCAAGCTTCTTCCTTTCTCTGTCCCCTGGTTTAACTGTCATTCAAGTCCATTAGCTAAGTGTCAAATCTGAATTCAGTCCTGCATATATGCTTCAGCACTGTTTGTTCTTTTAATCACAGTATTTTTTTCTTTTCATCACTGTTTTATATATTACACTTCATTTAAATTAATCTTGTCCACATGTGAAATTGCACTGAAGTCTCAAGTTTATCTATTTTCAAATTAAATTATTGAAATACTTTTTGCCTCAAGATGTCCTTGCTTCTAGCTGTATGTGACAATTTTCTTAATCTTCATAAATCTTCCTGTGAGCCATTAGTTTCCTGATGGCACTTTCAGTTTCTCTTCAAAGTCACCTTCATCACTGCTTTCTCTTCTGTGTTTTCCTTCTCATTTGCAGTTTTTTAGGGCTGAGTCTTTATATTGTGTGATGTTTTCTGTGTTTTTAGCCCTACACGAAAAAAAATTTAAAAAAAAAATTCCCTGAACTCTGCAATTTAGGATGTAGATAATCTTGAAAATTATTGTGAATCAGAGATTTGCTAAACTTGGCTACTAATAAGAGGATTTCTGAAACCAAATCAGAGGTTCTTTGATTGAAATCAGTGTCGTTGTATGCATTCATAAACTAGTAGGAAACCAGCAAGAAGCATAAAATTGCTACTTGCAGTCTCAGCCTTTTAGTAGGGTTAACTGTTGCTCTTACTAAATCTGTTTAGCCAGCAGAAAACAGTTTCCGTGAGCTTTCAGAATGCTTGACATGGGGTGTTTCTCTATTTTACTGTTCCTCCTTTGGCTCAGAGATTAAAAACTCCAATTGCATCACCTTCTGTGACAGAGGTGCTGAAAAACATTCTTTGATGCAAGCATTCCAAACTTAATAGAATAGCTCTTTTACTTTTTTTTTTTTAATAATATCACTGATTTATTTCCTGAAACACTAATGATAACTAGAAAAAATGTTGAATTGGTCACTAAGAGAACAAATGACCTTTTTGGCCACTTTTCCTGTTTTATGATTCTTTTATCACCTGGTTTATCTCAGCAGATATTTATAGTTCAGCACCTTAAACCAGAGATGAGTATTATTTTTGTTTTGGCTTGTCAGATTTTTCTGATTTTTAGAAATATCTTAAGTCACCCAGGAGGAACAAAGACAAAGAAGGAAATGATTGAGCAGCCAAAACTGCTTTGTAGACCTCTGCCTCCTGAGCTGCTGTCTAAAGTGTCTACGCTAAGGGAGAATGTTGATAAAGGTAAATTGTACAAAGACAGTTCCTGTAGTGCAGTTTCAAATTCCCTATGTTCTTTAAAATTAATATAAAAGAAGATAGATTGGAAGTTGAGCTACTAGTGCAAAGCAGTGTGAATAAGACTGCAGTGTGACCTGTATGACCTGTGTGTCTCTGGGAGGCTCTTTGTGTAAGTAGTGGAAGAGTCATTGTGTCAGGTCCCGGAACTTGGGTCCTCCACCTATCAGACTTGAACACTACCCACTGGATAATAGAGGCATTCCCCCTAGCTCATCCAAAAATATGAGAGATAACATGAAAAACTGCTGGCATCAAAAAAATTAAATAAGATCACATGGAGTCAGACCACAGGGGAAGTGAGATACAACTTTGATTCAGACAAAATGAAAAAAAACCGTGGTGTTGAGGGATGGTCCTGCTGTTCTCAGAATATGCATCCATATAAAAAGGCTAATATTATTTTAAAGGTGTCAGGAATTTCTGATGAAAACAAAGGACTTGCAGTGTCATACGGTTAAAAAACAACCGGGCATTTTTGTGCCTGTATATGTGAATGAAAAGCTCTCTCCAGTTTATATAAAGTAGCTATTGATTAAATATTTAAGGACTAATCTTTAAAAAGAAAAGTGAAAAACAATAACATGATCTATAATCAAAACATTTTTAACCTAAGTAATAAAAAAAAAATAAGCTGGAAACTAGGCACCAATCCTGAAACCAGATCTGTAGAGAAGGAGCTTGGCATCAGAACAGGCTCACTGACTTCTGTCAAAAATGTCAGTCCTCAGGATCTGCTGTCAAAGTATAGCATATAAAAATTTTACAATGTTTTGGATTTTTTTTTTTTTGACAGATCAGCAAAATAGAATAAAGTGGTAGCATGAAAAAACAATGCTGTCCCTACAAACTGGATTAAAGAGACCAAAGGAAGCTTTTTTTTCTCTCCATCTAGCTTCTGTAATTCTGTAGGAGTACCAATATAGCTAAAACTCAATCTTCTCATAGTCAGTAAAGCAGGTAAACAGAAGGAAAATGAATCATAATAATTTTTATTATGTTGGGAATAAATGGTAAGTAATTTGGCTTTTTGTTTTGCTTTGTTAGAATACTGTCATACTATATTTATTATCATTATGTATTATTAATTTAAAAGGAACAATAATATATTAAAAGTAATACCTTTATAACAGTATTAAAAATAGGAAAGAAAATTCAGTTATAGAAGTAAGATTGAAAAGTCAGATGATTAAATATATGCTCCTTGAAATTATTAAGCCCTTCTGAGTATTCTTTGGAAAGGCTGATAAAATCTATTTCTGTACAATACATTTCCAGTCTGGCGCTGTCCAAACAAATGTAAATATTTCTGGCTCAGTACCAGAGCTGTGCTTCAATGATTTAAGCCATTTTAAAAGTGATAGATAAACCTTTTATCCTGAAACAAAGTTCTGTTGTGATAGCTCACCTTGTAGTAGTACATATTAGTGCTGAGTGCTATTTATAGATTGTGTATTTATATAATAAACCTGACAAGAATCTAAGAGCTGCGCAGTAAAGTTTGTTCAAGGATCATTTCTCCAAACGTAACCATTACACCTGAAAGGTATTTATACAGCAGCACGCCCATTGATCAGCAAGCAGCTCTTCAGCAATGGTAACTCAATCATCTTGGTGGATGGAATTGTTTTGTGCTTCATGAAGTGTGAGGCTGAGACCTGAGAGCGGGAGCCCTGGGCTAGGAAAAAAAGATAGTGTGGTGTGACAGAAGTGTCTTTAGCCCTGCAGGGGAGTATAGAACGTGAGGATGTAACACAATGAAGCAAGTGACTGAAAAGGCAGCAGAAATATCAGGGGGTGAACTGTGAGCAGCAGAGGTCTGGAAGCTGTAAGTCACAGTGGTGGAAGGCAAGAAAGCCAGGGAGAGAAGCCAATGGTCCCAGCTTTCTTTGAGAGCTGAGCTGTAGCAGAGAGCTATAAAGAGTGACTTCTCCTTCAGCAAGTCCCTGGAAATGAGTCTTCCTAGCAAAGGGAACTAAACTTTTGGAACTACACAGGCTGAATGAAGGATAATTTACTAAGCATTTCTATGTTGATACTGGGTGCAGTACTGTTTGGAAATTGGGGACTAGCTAAGGAACCAGTGGACCTCCAGAATGAGGTCTTTGGGGATAGTCATGGCATCAAAATCCATCTGTTGTGTAAGGCATGTGAAATGAATCTCTGCCTCAGTGGTGTGGGACACTAGGGCTCAGTGCCATCCCACCACACACTAGTCATTGAACCCAGGGAATAAACTAAGAAAACAGAATTTCTAAGCCTCTTGGTAACCTGTGAAGAGAAGTAAGCAATTTCTGTTAGTTGTTCAGCTGGCTTTCAAAGATCTGGTTCACCCTCTGGAAAGTCCTTCCTCTCTTATGAAGAGGGGAATTGTATATCCTGTTGTATTACTAAAAGGATCCAGGACAGGAGCAGGCAGACTTCTGACTGTGTTGCTTTAGCTGGTTGCCTGACAGTAGAAGGATGAATCCACACCTCAGGGACTCACAGAAGTGCTTCTGCCCAGGCATGGTCAATTCTGTGAAGGTGCCTACTTGGAAAAGATTCTGCAGTCACTTTTGAGACAGTTTCCAGAAGCTGATTCACCTGTTCTTCTCACAGCTTGACCACAACTGACCTCACTTGTATAAGAAACTTAAACCAAGTCCAGTCCATGGTGCTTTTTTGATATGGAAGTTCCCTGAATGTTTGTCCCTTTCCCATTCACTAGGGTTAGCCTGAGGTTAGGTGGTATAGGGAACACTATGGAGTATACAGAGGAGCATACACCAAAGGAGCCCCATCTACTTCTCAGGAGAAAGATCTCATTCCATTGTTACATGGCACCTTGCAGAACAAATTCAGAATCCCTAAATAGGGACTTGTTGGCTGTACAAATCACCACATTTCACATGCAGTAGAACATTGCTCATACATTCTTCTTTAAACTTTGTAACTCATGGGTACCTTGGAACATGTGCCCTTTCCGTCTTACAAGTTATCTAACTCTTCTGCTGCATAGAATCATACAATTACTTGGGTTGGAAAAGACCTGTAAGATCACTGAGTTCAACTGTTGACACTGCGAAGTCCACCACTAAACCATGTCTCTAAGTGTCACATCTACATGTCTTTTAAATACTTCCAGGGATGGTTAGTCCACCAGTTCCCTGGGCAGCCTGTTTCAATGCTTGACAACATTTTCAGTGAAGAAATTTTTCCTAATATCCAATCTAAACCTCCCCTGGTGCAACTTGAGGCTTTTTCCTCTTGCCCTATCACTTGTTACTTGGGAGAAGAGACTGACACCCACTTGGCTACAACCTCCTTTCAGGTAGTTGTAGAGAGCAATCAGGTCTCCCCTCAGCTTCCTCTTCTCCAGACTAAACAACCCCAGTTCCCTCAGCCACTCCTCATAAGACTTGTTCTCCAGACCCTTCACCAACTTCGTTGTCCTTCTCTGGACACGATCCAGCACCTCTATGTCTTTTTTGTAGCGAAGTACACTGAACACAGTACTTGAGGTGCGGCCTCACCAGTGCTGAGTACAGGGGGACAGTCACATGCCTACTCCCTCTGGCCACATGATGCTACACGTCATTCAGTATAGTGTGCAGGTGAATTCCATTTGTATTGAAAAAAAAAAGGCTAACGTATTTAGTAATTTGCAGTGTGGAGATGCTTAGTCTTAATTGTTCGTGCATTTCCTCTGAACAAGAAAAATCCATATGGGGCATAGAGAAATTGTCACATTAATTTTTTCTCAAAAAGGATGCTGGAGAATGCCTCATTATAAATGTATTTTTTTCTCTTGTCTTCAGCAGGCAGGAGTTTTGGACAGTGCCTAACTCTAGTGATAAAGAGTACAAATGATGAAAATGGAAAAGCAGTGTCTGGCAGTTATGTCAGTGCTCAAGGGCAAGTCAAGCAGACAGATGCTTCCCTCAGCAATGAGCATATGTCCTGCAGACCAGTGCAAATCCAAGCCAAAGATACATGCCTGAATATTCATCGGATTTGTCATGGTCAAACACAAATCCAATTCAAAGACTCCCTTCTTCAGACTCAGTTCCAGCCTGTCAGTACACAGCCCCAAACTGACTACATTTCTCCTTGCCCAGTAAGTTTTCCACACAGACATGCATATATCCTTAATCAAGACAGTAACCATGGGTAAATACAGTTCCAGCCCCAAACTACAGGTTTCTATGACTTAAGGAGAGGTTTGATTCTCTCTGAAGCAAGTTTCCTGACAGAGAAAGTGGAGCAAAAAGGTGATAGATACTCTCCAGGTCTAGTTCAGGAGAATAGCAGCCCTGCATGTTGGTCTTTACCGGGCATTACTGCAAGCAGAGTTGATCAGTATGGAATTATTCCTGTCTACTCAAGCAGCCAAATGCCAAACCAAAGCAAGAGGAAAAACATTTTTTCTGTCCAAACTCCTAGGGGAGATTTTATTATTACTAAAAATCCTAGAGGGCCTGATAGCTTCCCATCTCACAAAAAACATAGATTCTCTCGTATGAAGCACCGAGAATGACAGAGCAGTAGCCCTGCCCATTTCACTCCTATATTTACACTGGAAAGTCGAGCTGCAGGTTCATCTTCTCACCCTGTGCCTCTGAAGACAGCACTCAAAAAGCCACTTGTTTCCCACTACAACTGTGAAGTCCTCAGTATCTGGTTAATGACTGAAAAGAGGAGCTTACAAACTGACGTTAACACAGTGATTTCATCCGATATTGATTTATCACTATTTGAAACAAGAAAGCCTGAGCAACAGAAAATCCAAGGTAATTAGTATTAAATATCTTAGTACCTTTTCATTGGTGCAGTATTTTACTGAAAGCTTTTCCTAAGCATGTCTTGCAGGGAGTAAAAAAAAGCCCCTGTATTTATGTTTGTGTGGGTGTTAGAATTTGCCCTCATCATTTGAGAAATACACAGTGCAAAATTATAGCATGTGATAACTAAATGAAATGTTGTGTTTTACAGTAACAGCAAATGATGATTTAAATGTGTGTAACTGCATCATAATTGGTGGTATAAGGGAACTGTAAAAAGTCCTGTTCCATAAGACTTTGAAAACTGTGGGCCTGTATATCCCCATAATTTAAGAAGGTGATTCTAACACTTTAATGGGTCTTTGATCTGGTCTTCCTGTATCGGGTACAGCCAACTAACTGAATGCAAAATGAGGAACCATTGTGATTATATTGATTTTTTTCATATCTTTGCAACTACTTTAGGTCCTACAAAATCCTTACTTCACTGATACTTATGCAGATAGGTGATCCTACAGACTATTCCCATGAGGGTAATGCTTTATGTGTCCCAGCCCAGTACTGTAAGTGATCCTGGGTATTTCTTATTTCCTTCGTGACCAGTGCCCTGCAGCCAGATTCCTGAGCTCTCAGGCACACAGGCACCACCGAATCATATTCTGCCCCCTTTTTTTACTTAGATATGTTAACGTGTGTTGGTAGAAATTTGAACATAGAACTGTGTTCTGTATTTCAATTTTGATAGGAACTTCAGTTTACTAAAAAAATAAATGAAATGGCAAAAGTTTAAATATAAGGTTGAGGTACTATTAATTTTTGGTAATGTTCCATAAAAATATATCCATGCAGATAAAATAAGAAGGGTCCTTTAAAAACAACACAAAACAAAAAAACTAAAAACTTGTCCTTGTTCTCTTACCCTCTTATTAGATCATTGTGTATCTTTTTCCCTGTTTGTAAGAAATTAGAATGGGCTGAGACCAGTTTTCAGTCCACACAGAAATCCTAACATGATTCCTAGACTGCAGATCAGTAGTATTTGCTCTATAGAATAATGTAGCTCTTCAGTAGCAGAAAGCTTTTATGCAAACTTGGTTACACTTTACTTTCATGGCAAAAAAGTATGTTCAGAAAGAATGAACTTATGTCAAGTTTCTGCGAGCCAGGGCCTCTGACACAAACCACACCAAGTGTGGCTGGTGCATTATGTTGCTTCTCCAGTCATGGTCTCATGTTATGCAGGTTTAAAAATACTAACATCTTGTTCCTTCCCCTGCACAACACTGTACCATCTACTTCTTCAGCTGTGCTGAAAGAAGTGTTTGTGTGGCCATGCTGCAGACTAGACAAGAAATTTATCCACCTTAAACATAAAAAAAAGGCTGTATTTATTAAACTCATGGAGGGAAGTGTTTGCCTCATTCGTCTACTGGGGTGTTTTAGAAGCAGGTGTACTTCTACTATAAATCATTCACATGGTGGAAATGGCATTTTGATGTGTGGTAATGATATGAAAGGTGAAAATGCAGGGTCTCAACTAATTGTCACACTCTGGTTTTGTGTATGCTTTGGCACAGAGGATGCAATTCTGTGGTAGTTCTCACTGCTGAAGTGTGGTTCTGCAGCACAGGTTGCATGGACACAGCTTCAAGAGGGCAGCCATTCCACTGGTAGGATCTCTGTTGTGCTCAGAGTTTGAGAGATGTACTGCTAAGAAGAAGAAAATCAACTCTATCCTAGCAAAACCGGGACACACTTGGAGATTTTCTGATGGATGCTTTGCTGTAATGTTCATGTTCCTAGTTGTACCCAGTCTACCCAAACCTGTGAAAGGCTAAAAGCAGCATTGTATGGTTGCTACAGACTTTGCTGCTGACTGTAGTTTGATCCAAACTCTTTGTGTGAGTGCGAATACAGTTGCTGTGTCACCAGGGACTAGAAGAGTGTTTCTGAGGAAGTGGATGATAGCATGTGGAGGTTTCATCCTACTGAAAAGGTGTTTTGTTAGAGGGGCACTCTGATGTGTTCCTTTACAGCAGCTTTGAAAGAAGAAAAATATAATAGATCCCAAGGCCTTGTCTCAGCCTTTCCTGTCCCTTTCAGAGAGTTGGGAATAGCTGATGCTGTAGTGTCCCCGTCTCCCTCTCTTTCTCAGGCAGGTGCATCCTTTCTTATTCCTAACTGTGTGTTGTCCAAAACTGCTTCTAAAAAATTCTGTGAAGTTGGCAAACTGCTGCTTCCTTCCATGACAGTGAGGCAGACTCCATCAAATCTAACTGAAACCTCAGGGAATTTATCTCACCTAGCTTTCCCCAAAGTTAATCACTTAATCACAACTAGTAATGCATGCTTCTTCCTTTACCCATGGAGAGAGGGACAGAAATTTCCAGAAGGAAATTTTTACTACTGCATGGTAAACATCTACAATCAGTGAACTGAATCAAGTACAAAATAAGTATCTGCTTTTTGACCATTTATAGTAAAATATAGTTTTGCAGTGTCACTTGCTGGCTGACACTTGATATTCTATACCTGCGGTCAGCTGCAAAACTGCATAAAAAGCAGGAAATCATATTAGTTGTATTTTAAGCACAGCAACTCGTAGCTGTTCACTGTAGCCAGTGCAGAGGCTCTGTACTGGTTGCTTACGTTGCAGCTGCAGCTCTGGCAATTGTGGCTGAGAGGAGGGAGGTACTTGAGATTGACTGTGAGAAACAGCAAGTTGAGTGTACGCAGCTGTTAATTTATATATTTGTTCACTAGCTGTGTCTGGGCAGGAAGATTATTGTTTAATCTCAATTTTTGAAGCTGAGAATGCTTTTTTGTTAAACTATTTCTTAATACCTGCAGTACAGCATAAACCATTTTATGATTGGGGAGGGACTTTTTACAAAGGCAGGTAGTGATAGAACAAGGGGAAATGGCTTTAAACTGGAAGAGGGTAGATTTAGATGAGACATTAGGAAGAAATTCTTTCCTGTGAGGGTGGTCAGGCACTGGAACAGGTTGCCCAGAGAAGTTGTGGTTTCCCCCTCCCTGGAATTGTTTAAGGACAGGTTGGATGAGGCTTTGAGCAACCTGGTCTAGTGGAAGGTGTCCCTGCTGATGGCAGGGGGGTTGGAACTAGATGGTCTTTAAGGTCCCTTCCAACCCAGACCATTCTATGATTCTATGATTGTGGCGGGTCAACCTTGGCTAGCTGCTGGACCTCCCCCCAGTCGCTCTCTCATTCCCCTTCCTCAACAGGACAGGGGAGAAAACAAAATGAACATGCTTGTGGGCTGAGATAAATACAGTTTAATGAGAAAAGCAAAGGCCACACACAGAAGCAAGGCAAAAAGAGATTTATTCACTACCCATCAGCAGGTGACGTCCAGTCACTTCATAGGAAGCGGGGCCTCAGTGTGTGTAGTAGTTGCCTCAGAAGACAAACACCTTAACCACAAGTGCCCCCCTCCTCGAAGGGACAAGGAATGGGGGTTCCTTGTCCTAATAGTTCCTCTCTGCCACTCCTTCCTTATGCTTTTCCCTTTTCCAGCATGGAGTCCCTCCTATGGCATAGTCCCTCCCTTCAAGAACTGCTCCAGCACAAGTTCTTTCTGGGGTACTGTCCTTCAGGAATGGACTGCTCCAACATGGGTTGCATGGGCTGCAGTCCCTGCAAGAAAACTTGCTCCTGCATGGGCTCTCCATGGGCTGCATGGGGACAACGTGTGTCACTATGGTGTTTACCATGGGCTGCAGGGCCCTCCTGGAGCACCTCCTCCCCCTCCTTCTTCACTGACCTTGGTGTCTGCAGGGCTGTTTCTCTCACATTTTTCTCATTCCTTTCTGTTACAGCTGCTGTGTAGTGTTTTGCCCTTTTAAAAACACATTTTCCCTGAGGCTCCACCGTCTTGGCTGACAGTCTTAGCTGTGCCCTGTGGTGGGTCCATTGGAGACAAATGGAACTAGCTGTGTCTGGCATGGGGGTAGCCCTGACCTTTTCTCATAGAAGTCACCCCTGTAGTTCCCCACTACAAGTTTCCCTTGCCATGTACACCCAATACCATGATAAACTACAAAATCTTAGGCCCAGATTTCCTGGGACATAATTACCCCTCATGCACCAGTACAGGCTGTGGACAACTGACTGGAAAGTGGCTTTGTAGAAAAGGACCAGAGGTCCTGGTAGATGACAGGTTGAACATGAGCCAGCATCATGCGCTTGTGGTAAAGAAGGCCAACCACATGCTGTCTGTATTAACAACAGCGTAGCCAGCAGGTTGAGGGAAGTGATTATAACCCCATAGTCAGAACTTGTTTGATAGTTTCACTGGGCCATCCAGGACAACTTGTAAAACCACAGCTGGAGGACAGTGTCCAGTTTGGGGCTTCCCAGTATGAGACAGATGTTGACACACTCCAGCAGAAGCTGACTGAGATGGTCAGGGGGCTGGAGCATATGACATTTAAGGAGAGACTGAGAGAGATGAGTTTGTTCAGCCTTAAGAGCAGATGCTTAAAGGGAGCTCCTACTGCTTTCTTCAGCTAGTGCCAGACTCTTCTCAGAACAGTGGAAGAAGCAAGTTGGAAAATGGGAAATTCCAGTTACATACGAGGAAAAACTTTTTCCTCATGAAGTGAATCAAACACCAGCACAGGTTGCTAAGAGAAGTTGTGGGTTTCCATCCTTGGAGATATTTGGAACTTAGAAGGAAAAGGCCCTGAAAAACCTGATCTAGACCTGCTTTTAGCAGGGAGTTGGAGCAGATGACGTCCCAGAGGTCCTTGCCAATATGAATTAATTTTTGATTCTATGGCTTTCTTGAATCTATAGAAGCTTTAAAATTAATCTAATGTTTAAGATCTTTCTTACTGCATTTAAAAAATATATAGGACTTGTGCAATAAGATTCTGAGCCGTGTGTATAAAGGAATCTGTTTCTTGTATGTGCAACATGTCTTTCATTATTATTTTGCACTTCTCTTTAGAAATGGCCTTGGAAGAGAAAATGAGAAAATCTGGTTCACCAGAGGACTTTTGCAAGAAGAAAAGAAAGAAAAAGTGTATATTATTCATTACTTAAAGCTACCTGAACCTGAAAGAGAAGAAGGACCCTTTACAGGTAGGATCAAGAAGTATGTCACTTCTGAGAGAGAAACTAGATGGATGATGAGGGCTGACAGTCGTAAAGTTGCACTATGGTAAATGAGACTCTCAGAAATGCAGCTTGTAGACTCTGGAGGACTACAACTACTACATCCTGTTGCATTAGTGAAATAGTGTAATTATAATGTAATAAATTAATCTGCAATCTTGATTTGGCATTGAAGTGACAGTGAGGTTGAAGGTACAAGACCTAAAGCACTCAGGGGTAGCATGCCACTTCAGAACTGTTGTGGGTTGTGTACACTCCAGCACAATGAGAAGCCTGTACTCTCTGTAACTGCAAATGGTGGCTATAGAGGAAGGCAAACTACTGCCATTACTGTTGGCCATAATACAATTCTACTATTTTCTTTAGATGGAGACTTATTCTTCTCTCATCAAAAGAAAAAGAAACACAGTGTTTGTAAAGAACCTGCAATCTTTATATCTTTATGCAAGTATTCTTGAGTTAATGGATGACTGTGTGAGAGCTTTGTCTGAGTATGGCAACAGAGGATCTCAAGATTAGATTTAGGAGGTGTGCAGAACACTTCTCATTCTGTCTTTATTTTCTAATGTTTCCTTTCCCCTAAGAAGTTATGTAATGCCTGACATCCTTGTTTTATATCACAGACTCTAATGATCCCCCTGATGACAATAGTGTGGAGGATGTTTAGGAAACTAATTTTCATATTATAGCAAGCAAGCAAGACGAAGAGGAAAAACTGATGTCTAGGTGCCAAGTGGAAGTATTATGTTGCTTCTTGTACCAGAAGATTGCTCTTAGCCTCCAGGTATGTCCTTTAAACATGCATTACTCGTCTTGCTGTGTTTAATAGTCAATAGCAGCTTTGATTGAAAGTATTTTTTGGCTTTGTAACCTCATCCACAGAAAAATTATCTTTAATTTCTTACTGTGCCACTGCACGAAAAAGAGGTGCTTAGAATGATTTAAAACTTTTTTGTTAACATTAGAGTAGCTGTAGCTGATTTACATGCTTTTCTTTTATAGTTCCCTGGCCTTAAATTCTCCATGGTTTATTTCTTCTTTTGTCTCACCTTCTTTCACCATTTCCTCTGTATTTTGACTGTGTCTCATTTTCTTTCTGAAACATTCTGCATAATTTTCATTGCACTTGCTCAGCACTGTACCTATTGCCAAAGTGTAACTCAACTCATGTCAGCGCTATACAAAGTAGTTGTCAGATGCAGAAAATGAGAGAAAGTACATCTTGCTTTTGGTAATGAACCAGAGATTTCATATTTCATAGTATCTGGGAATTTTCCTGATGATCTAAACTTTGTCCATTGGTAGGTCTGAACCAGTAGTTTAGTCTCCTAGCTGAACAAGCCAGAAGAAGCTTCACCCAAACTCTGCCAGAATTTGTTTCTGCCTTCATGGAGGACACAAATCCCTGGCAGTTGGCCTGAGGAAATGGTTTTCTAAGCTAGCTTTGTATAAATGATTTGTAGGCTTCACCCAGTGGTCTGCTCCAGGCTTCCTTTGGAACAGGAGTTGCTATCTGGATAAGCAAGCTCCTCCTTGGAGGTAGATAGTGGATTTCAGGTGTGGCCTTTAATATCTCAGAATAAATATATTTAGTGAGAGGGTGGATCAAGAATAACTGATTAGGCATTTTGTGAATAATTCTAGCTGAATACATTCTGCTTTAAATGAACCTCAATCTTAAGCAAATGCTCTGTGTAAATTAACTGTAAATATTCCATTCCTTTTTCCATGTCCTTGGAAGAACTGGTAGTATTGTTCCCTTTCCTGTTCTGTGATCTAGAAAACCTGTTGAAATGTCAGTACTCACAGTGAATTTGCTTGGTGCATGAAAATGTTACACTGTGATATGTCTCTGTTTGGAAGCTGTGATAAGGAGTATCCCATGTTGTTGTAGCAACATGCTACAAATTTTGTCTGATACCTATTTATTTTGAGGTTCTTTGGTACCATATGTGTAAGAAGTTTAATTATCAAATGAAAAAGATGATGTCACTTTTTTATCCATTTCTGTAAGTGTGACCAAAATGGAAACTGGCAATGACAGAGATGGAAATACCAGAACCATCATCACAAGCAAACAGTGCCGGGTAGTTCTCTTTCTTGGTACTATAAAAAACAATTATTGATTTTTCACATTCCTGCCAGCAATACCCTTATGCAGATGTAGAGAAAAGATTTTATAGATCTTTTTTTTCTCTTTGCTGAAAAGTGCACAGTATATAAAGCTAAAGTATACAAGCTGCTTTCCTCAGCACGTGGACCTCCTGGAACGGGTCCAGAGGAGGGCCACAAAAATGATCAGAGGGATGGAACACATCTCCTGTGAAGAAAAGCTCAGAGAGTTGGGGTTGTTCAACCTGGAGAAGAGAGGGCTCTGTGGAGACCTTATTGCGGCCTTTCAATACTTAAAGGGGGCCTGTAAGAAAGATGGGGACAGACTTTTTAGCAGGGCTTGTAGCGATAGGACAAGGGGTGATGATTTTAAACTAAAAGAGTAGATTCAGACTAGATATAAGGAAGAAATTTTTTGCAATGAGGGCAGTGAAACACTGGCACAGGTTGTCCAGAGAGGTGGTAGAAGCCCCATCCCTGGAGACATTCATGGTAAGGCTGGATGGGGCTCTGAGCAACCCGGTTTCATTGAAGATGTCCCTGCTCACTGCAGGGGGGTTGGACTAGGTGACCTTTAAAGGTCCTTTCCAACCTAAACCATTCTATGATTCTATGATAAATTCCTAAGCTGTATAAATCATCTCCAAAGCATCCAAATCAATTGAGCTACTCCCCACTTTATTTAGATCCTCAAATGACCCCTTCCTCCTTATTTTATTCAACTTCTCTACACTTTGACTACTCTTTATTAGGAGAATTATTTGATAACACTGTCACTTTGCTGACTTCTTGAGGGGGGAAGGACTAGTCTCGTCAAGTTATTTTTAGTAGACAATCAGGCCTTGCCATATACTAAAAAGATTTTTGTTTCATGGTCACCACTGGTGAAATCTTCTTTGCTGGGCTGTATCCATTCTTCTTTTGAGGCAAGCTGTTGGATTATTTAAAATTATTTTAAAGTGCTTAAATACCGCAGCATTGTCCCAACCTTATGAGGACCTATTCAGCTTTTCCATGTTGCAGAGAGCTCCAGGCTGGTCTTGAGTGGGCTGACACATCCACACTGTGAGATGCAGCTACATGCAGGGACACATGCCAGGTCTGCAGGATAGCCAAGTCAGTGCAGTCCGGTCTCTCAACTCAGGCACAACCCTGCACTGCCATGGTTGTACTGAATCCGTTTCTGGAGCAGGCTGACTTCACTTATTCCTGGAGTCTCCACACTGCTTAGGAGCTAAACCAGTATTTTTCAAACTTTTCTAAAATGTGATCCTCTCCCTCCCTACCTTTCTGACTCACCATCTGTATGCAGCCAACTATAGAAGACCTTAAAAAGTCAGATGAGCAATTTAAATGAAGGTGCTTCTAATTAGTTAAACCTCTCTTTTCAAAACTTTCACTAGTCTTTCTGTGGTTTTGTTCTGTGATTTGAAAAATACTGCTCTTTCAAAAGCAGGAATATTTATCAGGTTGCTTTTTGGGGTCTTTTTTTAGATTCAGACCAAAAAAAAAAAAAAAAGTAATTCTGATTTCCTTTTGTATGGTTTTAGCAAAAACATTTTTCAAGCAGACATTACAGAAATGGAGAATTTAATCTCAAAAGTTAGGATGTGGCATCATGAACAAAACCAAGGCTTATAAAGGGAAATGCTGGACAGTCTATGCCAGCAGCTCTGCTTTGCAATTCCCAATCACAGTGTTGTAAGTGATACAGTAAGCGAATGGCAATTGTATCTCATACTGTATCTGCAATAATGCTGGAGCAATTAGCTGTATACAGTACTTGTACTAGCTAATCTTACAATATTGATTTCCCAGTTCTTCCAGCATAGTTTACTGATAACAGAAATACAGAATACTTAGAACTATGACATGCTTTGTGGTGGACAGCCATTGTTTTTTCCACTCACTGTCCCTTTCCCTCCTCAGGTGTTTAATATTAAAACCTTATAAGTCCTGGAGCTCTGGAACAACCTAATCAGAGAAATCCCTAGTGACAGTCACACACTGAAGTCACTTAAGAAATTTACAGTTTCCTTCAATTTGCTGTCACATCTTCCATCTGGGTAAGGTATTTTTTATTAACTGAGAGGATTGCATCATTCATAAGCACAAACAAAGATTTCTGTCTTAACCTACATTACAATCGTTCACTAATTTCCATTCTAGCCATGCAATTAACCCACACAAAAAAGACTTTCTCATAGTAGTAGAAGACAGAGGTACTGAAAGTTAATTGTAATGCTTGCTAAAATACCTTGCTATATTTAATCTTCAGTACATAAGTGTATTAGTCAGCTGTAGCTCATTTTCAGTAAATAGACATTCTAGCTGAAAACATTTTGAGAAATAATGGTCTTGTGGCTCCCATTCTTAGCCCTACTCTCTGCCTTTGGGTAGTAGTAAAAATAGGTAGCATTTTAAAACATAGTCAATACATTAAAATTTAACTATCCTGTGGAGATTCCAGAGTAAAGAAACAAAAGTCCCTTTCTAGAGTATTTTGGAGTACTAAGACCCAGCTTCATCTCCCTGGCTTCAGGTATTTAATTAAGGCACCCATCTCAGCATCTACAGAGTGGAGAGAACAGCTCTAGAGGTCATCTCAGCTCATGTAACAGCTGAAACATAGTTTCAGATGCTGAAAAGAGGCTAAACCATCATACTTTTTCATACTGGGTAAGAAAATAGAGGCCTACACACTGTGTAGCAGTTAGGAATGGTCTGAGCTGCAGGGTTGGACTAGGTAACCTCTAGAGGTTCACTTCAGCCTAAATTATTCTGACTCTGAGATTTTCTTTCATTTGTGTTTCTAATTAATCTTTCTGTTTCCTTTCATTGTAGGTTGTTTTTATAAGAAGATCTCCAGTATCTGGACATTGCCTATAATGATATTAGCTTTATTCCCAATGACATCAAGAACCTCAGGTATATAAGCAACATAAAATGAAAACAGATGTGGACATCGTAATGCTGTGGACCATACTTGGATATTAACTGTGTGAGTGAATATATTGGGAAGATTCACTGCATCCTCTCTTCCCCTTCTTAAACCTGTCCTATGTGAGAAGTTCATTTAAACAAAGTCAGTAAATGACAATTGCATACCTGAAATAGCTGTAGGTAGAGCCAGCCACTATTTGCAAGCACCTTGATGATAGCTGTAAGTCAGATATCCCCATGCAAAATATGCTCATTGTCTTGTTTGGACAATATATGTACACATACACTTCATTTGTATGGTGAAGAAAGACAAAACATATTTCTGCACCATGTGTGGTTGTTTTCAAGCAGTTTGAGGTGTCAGTGAGATAATAATCAAAACATAGCCCTGTGGAACCCACACAGTAAAAACTAGAAAAGGGATTGTTCATACACGAGACTGTGTTGCTCTTTGTTGCCCTTAATGTTGATGTTCTCTGTGTACATGTCTAATACATTCAGATACACCCATCCCTGTCTTTCAAGATAACCCAAGTATTTAAACTCTAATTAGAAAAGTATTGTAGGTACAATTGTGTCTCGTATGTAAAGTGAACTCTAAGAAATACATAGCATTTTATGCATACTAATTAACTAGTTATTCAAATAGGAATTAGGACATTATATAACCATAGCCAAGGTAGGATATGGTGTGAACAGCCTATAGATGCCTGGTGATCCTTAAAATTACAGAAAGCTTGAATGTTTAAACATTGAAGGGAACCAGCTCTCTGCTTTGCTATCTGACGTTTTGAATCTTCTGCTAAAGTTCCTCAGAATAGAAAAGCACTTCATACACTCCTTGTTATGGAATTAAAAGATTCAGAACCAGCCTCAGAAGCTCACTCATCTAGCTGCCCTTTGCTTCTCCAGAAATAACGTACAGGAAAGATACATAGGCCTCACATAAGATATTAAAAAAATACTGGATGAGTAAGTACACAGAAATAAGTCCTGTTCCCTTGCCCCCTAGAGGAGTACTGCGAGCAAGAAATATGCATACTTGCCACCTAATCAGTAATTCTACAAGTATAAGGAAAGTGGAAGTTCATACTTGGTCCACTCTTTCACATGAAATTGATGAACTGATCAACATTGCATCAAATTTGATCAAGGGCTGCTATTAAGCTCTCGTAAGGCCCCACCTGGAGTACTGT
>NW_010293960.1:0-227 GCF_000700745.2 Antrostomus carolinensis
CCATCCGGGGCCCTTTGGTTCTCCTCCCCACGTCCCGCTGGGCACGTCCCCGCAGGCTGCGCTCTTCCCTGCGCCCAGCGTGCAGGCGGCAGCCCCGAAGCCGGTGTCTGAGTCCCCTCCTGCTGGCCCGGTCTCGCACAGCCCGGGCTCGTGTAAGAACCCTCACCTGCCCCCTGCCAACGTGCCGCTGCTGAAGATGCCACCCCCGCTGTCGGGCTGCACTCACC
>NW_010293960.1:270-1137 GCF_000700745.2 Antrostomus carolinensis
GCTGCCCAGCACGAATAGGTGAGTAGAGGAACCCTGCCTGCCTCCAGCCTCTCCTCACTGGGCACCGTGCCCTTTCTCCCACCCCTGCCCACGGATGCGCTTTTCCCTGTGGAGGGACCGGCTGCCCTGGTGTGGTGGTGCAGAGAGCCGCTGTGTTTGTGGGCCAGTTCCACTGCTGCAGACCCCTGGTCTCTGAGGGTTGAGCTCTTTCTCTCCCCATGTGTCTTCTCCCTGCGGTTGTCCTTTAGTACTGTGGTGCAGAAGAGACTGTGCTTGCTCCTCCTCCAGCCAAAAGACCCAAAGGAACCGCCTGGTCAACCTGCTGTTGGCCAACAGGACCTTTGTCAGTGAGACCCGTCGGGCAGCTGTGGCACTGAGCAAAGGTCCTCGAGAAGATGAAGCCTGTGGACTTGTGGTTCTGCTCGCCTGCTCCCCTGGCCCTCTCTGGGCTGCCTGTGCCCTGGAAGAGAGCACTCTGAGTTGCGGGTGCTGGTTCCTCTCCGCTGATTAGCGCTCCCTGCGGAGGGACAGCCAGGTCCCAAGCTGGAGCATGAGGAACGGCGCTGTGGGCCATGCCCTGGCCTCCCTGTCTGAGCTGGGTGGTCTGTGCCGGTGGGAGCCAGGCCTGTCTGCACATGGGGATGTCTGGCAGCTGCATGCAGTTCCAGCGTTTCTCACCTGTGCTACCTGCCGCCCCCAGTGAGTACCGCTCCCTGCCCTGGAATCAGCTTGTGGCCTGGCAGAGGGACACTGCTTTCGGGAGCTCTGGTGCGCCAGCCTCCTGCCTGCCAGGAGCCCTGGGGGGCGAGGAGCTACAGATGTCTTCTGCCGTGGGCTCCTCTGGCATCTCCCCCGGCGGAGGAAGAT
>NW_010293961.1:0-1399 GCF_000700745.2 Antrostomus carolinensis
TCTCTGCTGAGCAGCTCTCCAGCCACTCCTTTCAAAACCACATACTTTGTCATGGAGGCACCACGTGTTACGTGTGTAGTTTCTCAGTTCTTAGGGTGGTTGCTGGATGAATCTGTGATTCCTTCTAATCTGGGCATCGACCAATCCTTTACCCGATGGTCTGGTAGGCACCGCATAAAATATGTTCAGAAACTCTGTGAGATGTTTTGTGTTATGAGGTAAGGGCTTAACAGCTCTGGGCACCACATTTGCTAAATTAAAAAATAAGTGCCTGACATGGAAGTGGTCTCTGTCTCATTGCAGAGACCATCTGTGTTCATTAGTGTCTAGCCTTTCACCTCTTCAACATTTTTATGTTTAGGGGGTGGTTTTCATCACTGTTCAAGTGACAAAGGTGGAGGATTTTGCGCGTATGCTGATATCACACTGGCTATAAAGGTAAGAAGTACTCTTAAACAAACACAAAATCCACATAAATTCATAAGAACTAATTTACATCTTAATAGAAGAAAATAAAGCCATCTCTGATGGATAAGAATAGGAAGATGGCATGGTACTTGGTGCTGCAGAACAAAACGTGTATGCAGTATTAAGTGCAAGGGGTCAGAATTATGAATGTAAATATGAACCATTACAATTGCATTAATAATGTCTTCTTGCAAAAAAAACCCCACTCAAAATCAAAACAGATTGTCTTTTATTATCCTCAATGATAATTATCCTGGCCTTGCAGTTGAACCTGAAAATTCGCTCTGAGTTTCAGTGGTTACAATCAAGATGAATGCAGAGACAGAAATCCTCTCTTGGAATCAAGCTGCACTATACGGTGCTCAGAGTGGTTCAAATTCATGAATAAAAATGTGACTGTCTCCAAAATAATCACTGAGTGTGGATGAATACATTTGGTATTTAGCTGCTGAAAGGCTGAAGCAAGAGCCTTCTGCAATTAGGGCTTATTTTTATCAAATGTGCTGTGGTATATTTGTATACTAGAATATTTATAAAGTATCAGTAATAATCAACCATAAAGAAGCTCTAATGATTGCAGCACACTATATGACATAACATTCTAATTTCTGTACATGGTAATTTGCAGAAAAGTAATCCACAGTGTTCTCTTTTTCCCTATCATTAAAATACCGATTGAGAAATTACAGTGGGTGACAGTTTGTACAAAATCTTTGGGTTTTACCATGTTTGTTTTAAAGATAGTAACTTGTCAAAGCTAAGACTCACAGGATTAAAACATATTTTTTTCTTCAGACATGGAATAAGAAATGAATTCTGTTACTAACAGTGGCTTTAGTGCATACAGTCCCTCCAGCAGCTTTTCCTAAATGGTGGATTTTATGCTTGTACGGTTGGATGCCATTGCAGTGGACTGTTTCTCCCTTCCTGC
>NW_010293961.1:1434-13928 GCF_000700745.2 Antrostomus carolinensis
CTCCATGTTCTGGGGCGTGTGGAGCTCTTGCTTCACCCTGTCCCAACCCACAGTTGTTGCTGGTTCCACTCCAGCCTCTGGCAGCAGCGATGCCACGATCAGCTTTGTGATCCCCAGTTGGACCTGGCCTTTTCTGTCTGGCTGGTGCAGGATGCAGAGAGGTACCAGCTGCACCTGGGCAGAGGCAGTATTAACCACAACAGGGTTTATTTATTCCCCTGGGCTCCGTTGTGTTGTTCAGTGCTGTTGAGCTTATGCCTCATTGGCAGAATCTGCTTTCCAAGAAGTCAGTGTGGGATGCTGTAGAAAGACATATCCTTGATCCCATGTTGTGTTTGGTACTTTGTGGGAGAAAGGAGATAAATAAAAATCTGTCTTCCCTTTTTCTACCAGCTTTTTCTACAGGTAGACAGATACCCGCACAGATCCCTGGAAACATGTGGGGGGTTTTATTGTATAACCACAAAAATTATATTAGAGCTTTTGTAATTAAATAAAGTAGAGTAATTTAGCTGTTTAGCTGGTGAATGAAATGAGTAGTCACGCACTACATTCAAGTCAGAACAATAATATTCTTGTTGGAGGCAAGCTTCAAACCTCCAGTTTAATCTGCCACCTAACTTCATAACTTTCTCCATCTTTTCTTTGCTTATATATCCAGTTCTTATTTGAAAGAGTCCAAGGGGTGTCTAAAGCCACGATTATTGATCTGGATGCTCATCAGGTGAGCAATTTACTTGTATTCAGTGATGCAGATGTTTTGCTCGAAATACCTTTTTTTTTTTTTTTTAATAGTAGTATAAACTGTCAACTCGCAGAATACAAAGTTAATCATAGATGATGGAAACTGTGACCAGTTTAGTTTATAATTATTTGATGGTCCAAAAGGCTGTTAAGCCAGATTAGTGAAATTTAACTGAGCTGTAGCTCCATCATGTGGCTAGATGTGAAAATATTTGAGTTGCATACTGATCTGGAGTTGTAACAGTCTCCAGAGGAGATCAGTATCCCAGAAGAAACAAGAATCTCTTAAAATGGAATTAGTTAGTTCAGCTGCATGATCCTTGCAGCAACCTTTGCAGGGTGACCTTCAGTGTTTTAATGGAAAGCCTGGCTTCAGGCTAATGAAGTGAAGAAAATACATCACTTGGGAAAGTGATTTACTGTGGGTACTGAAAACAAATCTCACCTTTGGTAGGATTTTCAAAATAAATCCTGAAAGGAGGGAAAGACTATCTTTAGAAAAGCAGTTAATGCACCAAAACTATATCCAATCTGAATCTTCAATGAAGATAACTTGTTCTATGTAAATAAACTATTTTAAAGTAGCTCCGTGGCAGTGAGGAAACCCAATGGCTGCAAGTTTTCCATCTTCTATCATTTCTCTTATCTGCAAATTAAGGCATCCTAAAATTACCATGAAATGGGACACATATTATGCAATTGAAAGATGTTTTGTAATTGTTATTTTCTTCAGCCTTCGTTGTCAGGCTGTGGAACTTTTGTGGTTTTTTTGGGGTTTTTGGTTGTTTTGGGGGGGTTTTTTTAAAGAATTTCTTGGAATATATTTTTATTTTCAGGTATTGTGCTGATAATCTCAGTCTGCACACGGAATCACCCCTTTGTTTCCTTTCTTTGGGGAATGAGACGTGTGTGAAGTAGTAGCTCAGCAGATCTTTTTAAGTATGCAGATATTCTCATCTTGTAAGTGTTCCAATTCTTGGTGCATTGGCGAGTTTCACCTTTATAAGAAAATGGTTCACCCAGAGACTCCCATATTCGTAGATTTCTCTTCATGAACTGTTTATTTGTTGACCAAATATGCTGAAGAAATAAGTAGGAGTTGCCTTTTTTAGCATAAAGTCTTTTTTTTTTGTTAGTTTGTTTGTTTCCAGGAGGGGAAGTTGTATCAGAAATATAGCTTAACTGTCCAGGGACATAAATTATGTAACTGAATTACAGAAGATATATCTCTGGAAATATCTGTTTCTATAGTTTAAATGAAATTCTTTTGTGGGTAAGGGCTAGGGAATCTGTATAGTACACTGATGTAAAAAAAAAATTATCTTAGTGATTGCTGTGAAAAGATTATCTTGATACTGGTGGAGGAAAGTCTAAATGAGAGTGGAAAAAAATATTGTTTAAATTTTCTCTTGAGCATCCCTCTATACCCAATAGAGTATTTTTGCAGGGAATCTCTAGTGTTAAACAAAACATTAAATTGTTGGGTCTTTAGTTTGTAATTTTTCCAGGGATTACTTACCTCACCAAGACTTGAATTATCAGAGGAGCTGTAGTCTGATTTTTGTTTATTTTTTTAAATCCTTGTATAAGAATATGATTATCCCTGCAGCAGTTGAAAGTGACTTTTTTTGCACAATTGGAAGATGAGAGATTTATTTGGTGGTCACAGTTGCCTTTGTGATGTTGCTGAAGACAATTAGCTTCTAATTTTCATTTATTTTTCTTATATGTGTAATGAGATCTATGATAATTACCTTCACAGAGGTATAAGGATGTCCATTTTGATAATACCTGCTGTCTTCAGAGTGATGCTGTCAGAGCCCTCAAAACTCTACATCTCAGAATAACCTTCAAGACTATAAATAAGAGGAGGATAGAGGAGTTTTAAATATTAGATCTTTTTAGTCTTAATTACTTGAGATTTTGCACATTAATTGGTTCTTTGTTAGTGTGCTAGGAATAGCTAACTGTAAATTTCCTTCAGGGAAATGGCCATGAGAGGGACTTTATGGATGATCATCGGGTATATATTATGGATGCATACAATAGATATATCTATCCAGGGGATGGAATTGCTAAACGTAAGTATAATTGAAATTCATATGCCAAAATACAAAAGACCTACTGTGTTGTTGTTTAACTTCTTCATTTACTAATAAGTTTCCCTGTAACAGTGGTAACTAGATTTTTTTTATTATTATTATTTCACGCTGAACATAGGATTTTCAATGATCCCTGTGATCTAGCACAACAATGTTAATACCGTAGTGTTTTCCCTCACTTCTGGAATGAATTTCTGGAATGCAAGGTGTGGGTGTCAGGTGGATTTTATTAGCAGTCCATTCAAAATTCATGCCATGCTTGAACACTGAGGTAAAGAATCCTTTTGATTTGAAGATAACTTAGAGTTTAATCTTTCCCTTACACTGCATTTATAAAAGTATTTACTCAGGATTAGCTAATACTGTGTAAAAAGGTTTAATGTTCTTTTGAAAGTTATGATTTTTAACAGACTTAGGTGTTGTCCTTCCAATAGAACTTGTTTTATAAGCATCTAGAAAACAAGATGCACCTGAATGTGAAACAAGTTGGGAAGCAAGTGGAAGACATAAAAATGTTAAGAGCTGGTGCTTGATTTTCTTTTGTTGTTGTTTTTTTTTCCCTGCTGGGTTGTGCCTATTGTGTCTGGTGACCTGTCACAGTTAATTAGTGGGCTTTTGATAATGGTTAAATTGGAATGCAAAAGCCCAAAGTTTATTTGATCTTTGATTCTGTTACACTGTCATTTATTACAGGCTTAATTTGTTAATAGAATGATAGTTTATTGAGGGAGATGTTCTTCTGCTGTTGAATTTCTTCAGTGACGCTGTCATTCTGAAAAGCCTACTTAATTTGAATTCTTGGCAAGAATTTGGTTCAGTGCATTGTACTTCTGTTTTTTAACTAGTAAAGATTTTGAAAATTGTAGTATGTGTATTTCAAGTTATTAAACTAAAAAATGACTGTTTAAAGCACATTGTGTCTGTAAGCAGACAAATAGCAAGCAAATTAAGGGGTTTTTTCTCTTTAAGAAAAACATCCCTTTATTCCTATATTTAATGACAACCTTTTGAACAGATGGATGAAGACTGAAACAGAGTAAGCTCTTCTTAGCCAGTCTGAAATACTGAACTTGCCCCTGTCCTGTGAAGCTGGCAATACTACCATTCCCTTTCTAGAGATGCACCATGAGGCACAGAAGGCTGTAGCCAAAGGCATGTGAATATGTAGTTTCTTGTAGTTTGTATAAGGCTGTCTGTGTAGTTCAGTGGCTGAATCCTTTAAACTTCCTCGTGTTGGTGACCTAAGATGAGATCAGAGAGGGCATCCTTTTGAAGGGAGGTGGAGGCTTGAACCTCAGAGTTTGAATCTTTTGGGTGGACTCTAACTGATCACTGTCTCCCTGGACATCTTACTCATTTTCTCCACGTTTTATTGCAAGGGTTTCTTCTGTTTGTTTTTTTTGCCCCATGCACTTCATTAGGAAAAAAAAAAAAGAAAGACTATCTAACATTGCCTAATGCTAAACCATAAACATATTGAGTCCCTATGGGGAAGTAGTTTGGAATTATACAGAAGCTTAGGAAGAGAAAGGAGAAGATGGGTGGGGAAAAGGACTAGTTCACTGAAGGGTAAGCATAAAAAGTTGACAGTGAAACTCAAAAGTTCAGGCCTTAAAAAAAGCATTGCTGTTGGTCTGAATCTCATTTTACCTGTTTTCAAAGCTGTAGGAGTATATTCACTAATTAGCGAGAGGTGGACAAAAGGTTATCAAATGCAAAAGCTGTGTTCATTCTAACCTACAGATCTATCACCGTGTCCATCAGTAGTCCCTGATCTGGGTCATAAATAATCACTGTAATTCTGTGATTTGTGATGGAGATGAAGATAAGAGATCTGCAGAGGCACGGAATCTTATTAATGATCATCTCAAGTTTTTAATGGCTTCATCAAAAGAATACTTGTTTGTTCCCTGTGCTAATGTGTTTACCTCCTTCTCAAAAGCTCTACTCTGCTAGCAGATTCTTTACCCTGAAGAGACTCTCAAGTGCTGCTCAGAAGGGCACAGCTGTGCTGACTTACAGGAACATTTATATAACAATAAGATAATAATTCAGGAAAGATAACATAAACAAAAATCTTTAGAACTAATGTTCATGCAGTAAAATCAGGGAAAGAAAAAGAATTCTTTGCTAATGTGGAACATGGATGAAAGCAGAAAAAAATCTCCCCATCCATCCTGGGAATAAAGAAGTGTCATTCTGTGTTGAATGCAGTCACGCACGCTTGGTGCGTGCCGGATCCAACACTTAAGACTCCCAGTCATATATTTGAAGGCATGAGGTACGGTGAGGCAGAAGTCATACCTGGAAACGCCCGTGACATCAATATGACTAATTCAGATTGAGTTGCACATAACTATGTAAAAGCACCCCAAGCCAGGCTGCACAGCCTTGGGTTTCTTTCTCTACTTTCTCAACCCCACTCCCCTAATGTTTTATTAGAAGCATTAGAAAGAATTTGATTTAAATTAAGAATAGATATTTGCTCTTCTGGTAGGATTACAGGGTAAGAACATGAAATTGAAAATGCTTGGGGCAAAGATGCATCTTGTTATACATTCATAAAGCAGTTCACATAAATTCATGATCGTTTGCTGTTAAGTTTTGAGTGTTGTGATAAAAAGAAACATCTTAATAATTTGTCTCAATGATATTTATCTTAGTTTTTCCCCAACTGTTTCTCTGCAATAGCAATTCAGTGTTTTCTTTCCCTTATGCTTTAAGTTACTTCTAAGTCAATAATTTTCTTTATGATTTGCAGAATTACCAAAACTGTTATCTTTTTCTCTTGCTTACCCGAATCTTGCATTTTCTTTCAATACAATGCTTTGTTTATTCAGTATCATTGAAACTTTTTTTTAGGTGCCATAAAACGAAAAGTGGAATTAGAGTGGGGTACAGAAGACACAGAATATCTTCAGAAGGTCCATACTCATGTGGAAGGAGCATTAAATGAATTAAAACCTGACATCATTGTTTATAATGCTGGGACTGATATTTTGGATGGCGATCCATTGGGAGGACTTGCCATTTCACCTCAGGTTTGTATAATACTAAAATACCTACAGACTCTGGCTCCTCACTAGGTACAGAAGGCAGTCCTGGTTGTGGCAGTTTGGTAGGTGAAGGCAGGGTGCACACTTCACACTAAAGCAGAGCGTTTTCCTGCTGTAGATACATACAGATACATACAGTTTTTCATTGTCTCTTCCTACCTCTAAATATTTTTGTTCTTCAGGTGCCTCTTCCAGTATCATTCATCCTCTCTCTAAAATATACAGATTTTGAACATCCAGACAGTAACTGGACAGGCATGTATTTTCACACTTCACCTGACACTTATTTTTCCAGTTTGTTTCATTCTTCCTTTGTTTCTTTTCCCCTCACACAACCCATTTTGCAATGTATTTCTTTTGTCACCCCCAGTATGTACCTTACACCTAGTTTTCTCTGTAGCACTCCCAGCTGTTTTAAACTGCTCTTCAGTATCTTCCAGTTCTAGCAATTTTGTGCAGCCTCTCTATGTAATCCTAGCAAATGAACAGATTTTTTCCCCCTTTCCTCATTCTTTTCTATATAAATATCATTACCTTTTTTCAGTTCAGTTTAACTACTCTCCTCAGTTACCAAATCTAAATTTTGATTTATTCTGTATAGCTTCATTAAAGTCTTCACCTTCCAGGTATAGCAGGTTGTCTTTTTGCAAAATACACCAAATTTACAGATCTTGTATTTCCTCTGGTTTGTGGTGAGTTGTTGGGTTTGTTTTTCTTTTTGTTTGTTTTTATAATGATTCCTTCTCTAAAAGTTCCTCAGTTCTGTCTCTCTCCTGTTTTCACAGTCAGGTCTCTCTTAGTGTCCACCAGTTCAATACAGAAAAAGACTTTCTTGATTTGTAAGCTCTTGGATTCCATTCTAATCGAGCCATCACTCAATCTGTTCAATTTTCATTCTGTTTTGCAGTACTTTAGGTATCAAATGCTTCTTCTTGCACTGAGCTCTAGTTCGTTGCTGGTTTTTATTGGCTCCATTATGTATTTCCTCATTCCTGCCGTCTCTGTCGCTGAGCAGCCTTTTTGTTCCTGACTGCCGGTAAAGTCCTTGATGGACCCAAGGTGGAATGAGTTTGGAGCCACTCTGAATCTCTTGCTTTTGTTTCCTTGTCTGTGTAAAAGTCTCTCTAAGGAGAAGGGAAGAGCTGAAGGGCTTGCACTGGTTTGCTTTTGACCTGGGAGAGGATATGACCTGAGGCGTAAGATCTCATTTGGTGGAGCAGAGCTTTTTGGAAAGCAGTGGCTACCAAGAGAAATGGAAGCTAGAGAGGACTTTAAGATGTACTTTTCAGGTGCCTGATGGAGAAAGGTTTCTGTAGCTCAAGCCTTGGTTTCTGACTTGAGAGCAGGGTTTCTTGTTGCTCTGATCTTGTTGGCCTAGGTGTGAATGCTGTGTTTCACCACACCTGAAATCCCAGGCTACTGGAAATGCTAAAACTGAAGGCATTGAGCTTGGATAATTCATCTCTTGAAGGTTCATTAGTCCAGTCTTCAGTTCTACAGTTGTAGATGTCATTCACATTTTAGAATCTTGCTACAGTGTTAATTCTGCTCAAAATTATGCCTCCTCAGAGTGCTGTGGGTGGTAGTTTCTTGGTGCTTGAGGCTATAGCGAGAAAACTTGAGGTGTAGCGGGTAAGTCCCTCTCACCTTTGTTTGTAAGTGGGACCTGTATCAGGCTGTCATCTTCATTTGATGTATTTTCTTTCTTAGTAACATGCAAATACCAGAATACACCCATGTGTTTTTCCCTCAGTTCTTCCAGGCTCAGGCACTAGAGATGCTGGAGCAGGGATGAGGCAGTTGGGCTCCTCTGAATATAGTGACTGCTTCCAGTTCTTGTGTGGTAGAATGTTTGCTGCATCCAGCGGTGGCTCTCAAGGGACCTACAGCTCATCCTGTAATTCTGTTACTTCCTTTAAGGATCTGTTCCTAATATAATTCTTTAGTTTCCTTTGTCTTATTTTTAAGTTATTATTCCTTACTCCCATTGTTCTTTTACAGGCCTGTGTCAAACTACACAAAAAACATTAGTGTTTTATGGTTTTACAAAATATTTTTTCAGCTACATTTGAATTTTATTCTTTACCATTTGTTTGTGGTTTAATTTTTTTTTTTATGGCAGGCTAATATTTCTTAATGTATTTACAGTCTTTTTCTAACCAGTCTGAAGTCTGAGTAGTGCATATTCATTTTGCTGTAATAATTTTGCTGCTGCTTGCTTAATTTTTTTGTGTTTGATTGTGTTTTAATCCCTTTCTCCAGCTTTTGAATTTATTTAAATTTTGAGCTGTCCATTGTAAGCTGTTGTCTATTATGTCATTAGTCTTTTTTTTTTTTTTTTTTTGGTGAGGAGTTGTATTGGCTTGTTTATGCCATTATTTATGTGTCTCTGGAACTCTCTGATTTTACTTTTTCCACAAAAGTAGATTTTAATTCTGTTCTCATTTATTTCTGAATTCTCTCTTTTTCCCCACATGTACTTATTTGAAAAAGAGACTTGAAGTCTTCTGCTGTATGGGTTCAATGACAGTACTGTACCTCTTGGTCAGCAGTCTTTGTTATTTTTTTAGTTCTATATCCTTCTCTTAGTAAGAAATTATTTATAATTTATTTTCCTTTTTATGGATTTACCAATTCTTAGGTTCTGCAACTCCCTTCAGCCATAGATCCTTTTAAACTCAACTACAGGCTTTTATTAAAGAAACTGGAAGCTTGTAATTCAGCTGGTGATTGGGAATGTGTAAAATCTGATTTGAATTTCCTGTAGGTTTGTGAAATCTTGATCAGGTTGCTACACTTTTGTCAGAGGGTGCTGTGCATGTTGAGCACTTCGAATTCAGACAGTCTATCTTAGTCTCAATTCCTCACCTGTAAAACAAGGTGAACATTTCTAAACTTTATAGTCAGTTTAGACTTTGTGGCCTTTGAGCAGGAATTCTAGGAATTTATACTTTTACAATAAAGGTTATTATTTGTTGTGTCCTCTAAAACCAAGTAAAGGATTTTTGATTTGTTTTTCCTTTTTTTTTTTTTAATGATTATGCATGTAAACCTGCCAACAGGACTTGTAAATGATTTTTTTTATTCCTGTTGTAAAATGTGAGGCTTATCAAGCATCAAATACTGTAAGTCCATAAACCATAGGCTAGAACTAAAATATATTCATTGAGCTTTTTTAAAAAACAAAACAAAAAACTGTTTTAAACTTGCAGGGAATTGTCAAGAGAGATGAAGTTGTGTTCAAGGCTGCTAGAAGCCGCAGAATCCCAATCCTGATGGTGACTTCTGGAGGTTACCAGAAGAGGACAGCGCGGATTATTGCCGATTCCATCATCAATTTGCACAACCTGGGGCTTATTGACAAGGAACTAGCAACCAGTGGAGCTGGAAATCCCAAGGTAGAACAGATGATTAGAGACTCTGCTAAAGACATAAGCAAATTGTCACTGCAATGACAAGTTAATAAGTTTTGAAGGAAACAACTTCCTGGTTTAGGAGCAGGAAGTCTCCACGTCGTTATCAGGGTTAATATAATGTATTTTAAAAAGGCTTGCCTGTAAAATAACATGGTACAGATAATAACACGGTCACAGAATAACTGTGTGTAACTTCTGAAGCTATCTTGAGCAAAGGCAACAAATCCTTTTAAGCTAATTGAGATGTATACTGAAGGGTACTGTCTTTCAGTTTGTAATATTACTGAAGAAAGCTTTAATTGCTTCTCTTATTGTTATGGATAGTCTGTTATGTTGAAAGAACTATGCAGTTGGTATCCAAAGACTGTCCCAGACCTATTTCAGATGATGCAATTTGAGCTGTGGTGGGAGAAATATGGACTAAACCTACTGGCTTTTTTTGTTTTAAGATATTGTGTTTTATTTATTGCTTTTTTATTGAAATATTGTTATAAACAAGTTCTCTGCAGGCGTCAACTGTCAGTTTAACACTAAAGTTAAGTGCAATACTATAAAAAACAGTTCAGTTGAAAGGCTTTTAAGCCATAGCCTATTAGAACGAAGCTCAATAATTTATGTTTTATTCCTGTTGTTGGTAGTGACTTAAATTCTACTTATAAACACCTTGAGAAATAAAATATGAAATGCCTTTGGCTCAATAGGCAAATGAACCATAAGGGCTCAGCATTAACAATCTAGTTTTTGCCTCTCTTAAAATGAGGCCTGCATATAAAAGGCAATAGTTACTATGCATCGTAAATCACAGATTAAAGAAACTACAACAAAATGAAAACTAATTTTAGAGTTCTGAGAATTCGTGCAGAAAATGTCATGTAGAAATATAGGGTGTCTTTCATTATTGCCAGCTTGTCATATATAAAACAGTGAAGAGTAAGTATTTTTTTCCCCCACAACTAGTGCTGTGTTTTTCACTTGCTTGAGGAGTAATGGTACTCGTAGTTGCAGTCATAGTTGGTAACCAAATTGTTCATATTTACAGATGAAAGTATAGTGCAATTTCTACATTAATTTAATGTGCTAACTTTATATGGGAGCTTCTGGGAGGATTTGGGAACAAAATAGCATATTCAAAAGCAAATTCAGTGCACGAATTGTAAATTTTGCATTTAAGTTGGTTTATTTTGCATTAGGTACTGTTTGTAGCACTGGGTTATAAACGTACTGAACTGTGTTTTGCAAGAGCTTTTTTAACTTCCAGTTATTCACTGATTTGTAGTACAAGCTTCATGTCACGTTTAGGTTTGAGCCTTTCTCTGAAGGAACACCAATATTTTCCTGTAGTAGAATTGGTGGTAAACATTTAAGGAATGTTTAATTCTAATTAGAATACTTACCTCACTTAGTGTTGATTTTTAGATTGATGGGGTTTGTTAATTGTAAGAACTTGCACAATTGCTATAAATATCTGCTTTAAAACAGATTTGACTTATTGCACTAATGTTGAGTTGCAACACTGTTATTAAAAAGCACTTTTAAATTTCTTACTAGAAGGACCATCAGAGTACAACTAATGTTGAGATTTATTTTTTCTATACTGTCTGATGTTACTGAAAGATGTTGTTATTCTTTCATATAATTTTTATAAAATTACAAATTACATTTCTATAAACTAAAATCCTGTCATAGTACCATATGGTCTCTTCCAAAACATTTTCTGTTTGTGTTAACATGTTTATATTATTTTCCCCTCCATGGAGATTAAAATGATGTTGAACAGTGCTGACTGACTTTTCTTTTCACTTCACATATTTCTTGGCTGTCAAAAACTTTGGAACAGTTTATTGAAAAGACAAGAAGATATGTTTTTTCTACTTCAAACGTAACTAAAGCTGCAATGAGTCTTAAAGGTGAATAGTACAAGGTTTGTCAACAGCAGATGAATTCTCTGAGAGTTAATGTGTTGACCTTGTAAAATGAGCTTGGAAGTTTTGTATCCAAGTACTTCCTAAGATATCATGAAGGGTTAAAGTCACTTTCTAATTCCAAGTTTCATTCCATTGCCTATATTGTAACTCCTAGTTTAAGTACTTTATTGTTACAGGTATTAAACTGTAAACTAAGCTTCTGGTAAGGCTGCAATAGTTTGAGGTGTTTTATAAATCACTATCTCTGAGAACTGAATGTTTGCAGAAGAACCTGCTAGATTTCAGACTCATCTGTAAAATTCAAGATTTTTAAGCCACGGTCATGTTGACTGCATTTTCAGTGTTAATTCTAAAGTTAGAATTGGTAAACAGGTAACTACTTCTTCGTATTTTTCAGAAATTTTAACTTAGTGTAATATTTGACTTGGTTGCTAAAACCAAAAGATTAATTTCTACACATTAAGAAACCAGTCAAAGATAAATGTGTACTGTTCTGGTTTATTGTTGTTTGGTTGTTTTTTTTTTAAAGTGGTGAAACAGTTTCTAAGTTGAATTGACCACAGATATTATACGATTCATAGTCAGTGTACTGTTGTCATTGGGCAGTGTTCACTGAAAAATTCATCATGGAAACCTTGCCTTGACCTATCACCATCAAAATTTTTAGCTTTGACAAAAACTTTTGTGGAATGCAAAGACCTAAGTCTGCTAGGAGAATGCCATGTAGTCACAAACTTTATGGGGACAAAGTGAGGAGGGGTTGGTGGGGTTTTTTTGGTGGGTTTTTTAATTGCAGTTATAACTATAAAATCCTCCCATAATAGGAAGGAGTGTTTCAGAACTGATGACCTAACTAACACCTGAAAATCTATCTTGAAGAAAGACCTAGTAGGGCTTGTATGTCATAATAAGACATTAGTTTTGACTCAAATTACTTATGAAAGAGAGAGGATTGTTCATTAGGTTATACTTAATGCACAAACATGCATTTCTTGCCTGTCATCCATGTGTGAAATTTATTTAAAAAATAAACCAAAGAGTTGGTGTTTTCATCTATTTAATTTGAGAGTTGATGCATCGAGTTCCAGCCCCCCCTTGCCTTTGACAGTTGGCACACAGTATAGATCTTGGCATTAATAGGGTGGGTGTTGTGGCTGTAGTCTTACACTGACTAAATTTTAGCTGTAGATGGTAATACCAATCTCTTCCACATGGCAGGTATAACTTGTTTGTTTGACTTTGGGTTGTTTT
>NW_010293962.1:0-16335 GCF_000700745.2 Antrostomus carolinensis
CACACACATAGCCCCGCACACCACAGCCCCGCACAGCACCCGCGGGGCAGCCCCGGGGCCTGGGCAGAGCGAGGCGGCTTTGGGGTTTGGGTGAGGGGTGGATCACACGCTGGACAAACAGACACACGCACCGGGGCTCTTTCCTGTCCTGGCTTCAGCTGGGACAGAGCTGGTTTCTTTTTAGTCGCTAGGACAGCGCTGGGGTTTGGGTTCAACTGGGATTTGTCATGAGAGAAACCTTGAGAACATACCAGTCTTTGCATTTTTGTCACTGGAAGATAAGGACTTTGTGGTCTGTTAGTCTACAAGCACAAGATCTAAGGGGGCGAGGAATATTTAAATTAATAAGCTAAATTGGTATTTGGATAAGCCAATGGGATATTCCATCTCATATCCCACTGTAGTCAGTATATTAATGAGGAGCTCTTCCTCTTTTGTCTCTCTCTGGCTTTTATTGCTCTTTGGGATTGAGGTTTCCATTCGGGATTGTCACTCCTCCAGGATCGTTATCCGGTAATGGGCCGGGCTTGGTCAGCAAGTGGTGAGCAATTGCACTGGGTATCACTCATACATATTTTATTGCTATTATAATAATTATTATTTTGACATCAGTATTATTTTAAGTTTTATTTTATTTCAGTTATTAAATTGTTCTTATCTCAACCTACAAGTGTCCTTAGCCTTGCCCCTAATTCTGTCCCCTATCCCCGGGGCAGGAGAGTGAGTGAGCAGCTGTGTTTGGCTGCCAGCCGAGTGCCAGCCAAGTGAAACCACCACATTTCCATAGTCACAGATGTAAGCTGGGACAAGCCAAGCAGTGATGGGACTTGTGACCTCCTAGAGAAGCTGGGGTGTCTGCTCTAGCATCTCTGACACACCTGCCTGCCCCAGCCAACAATGAGCATGATCCTGAAGACTGATTTGCTCAGGTAACTCCAACACACAAAGCTCCCAGGGACCCAGAGAGGCTCCAGCATTTAGCGATCAGGGAGTGAAAGTGCTCAGCCCTAGAAATAATTTTAATTCAGAGAGTGAGTTCCCTCCACCCAGCTTCATTCTCTTTCTTCAGCTTTCACAGCAGTCTAACACCATTAATTTCTGCTTGATGTCGCTTGATGAAGCAGGTGTGATGGGAGTCCAAATGTAGACAAGGTTATTCTTGTGCCCCTGTGTGTGCAGGATCAGGCCTTAGAGGGATTTGGGGAATGTGGGTCATACAAAGAAGAATAAGGGAAGATTTATTTCCCTTTGGTGTGCTTATGTAAGGCAGGGTTTATTTAGCTAGTTTTTGGGGTAGGATTTTCTGACTTTACCCTTATCTTCCTGTTCTGTATGTTTTAATGAGAAAACCCAATTAAAAAAATTAAAATATGAAGGAGGCTTTTCCCTCTCCTTTTTGTCTTTACCTTTTGTTTGAAAACAGCTAAAATACTGTATAATTACAAAATGAAATTCTCCTGACATAAATGACAGTATCCTTCAGAGGGTTTGTCTGCTGTGTGCTCAGCTCCCCTGGGATGTCCTGAGTTCTTTCAACTCAAGCACTTCAGTGGGAGCTGGGGATGTGAAGTATGTCCTAGAGCTAAAGCCAATGTGACATTAATGAGATGCTGTCATTTAATAATTGTGCTTTGTTGTCACCGCTTGTTGATTGCTGCCTTTGTGGGAAAATGCAGTATTTTTTTATTCCTAGGTTTTAGGCTCATTCCTGACTGTTATGTTTCTCCCAATTAATTTCACCAGGCTTAAACTGTGGCACTTGAGAAAATTCTCTGGCCAGGAGTTGTGGTTCCATGGATGTAATAAAGGTCAAGAAGGTTCTGTACAATTTAAACAACAACTCAAAATGGAGAGCAAAGTTCATGTCGCACTGTAAGTGGAAAGTCAAAGTTAAGTATATTTATTTACTTGCAGTGTTTGGATGGCAGTACCATACGACTTTCTAGTTGTTGTTGACTGTAGGGTATAAAAGTGACTTAGAACTGAAAGCCTTAATTATTCCTCCTAATTATTGCCTGTCTTGTGAAAACCACTACCAGTGCTAATGAGCACAGTTCCAGTTTAGTACTACTAAAATCCACTCATGCCTGTGAGCTAAGAGGAGCTAACACCTAAGGGAGGATATTTTGCTGTTACCATTGATAACTGCTGTTTTCTAGAAGACAAATTGATGAGATCTGAGGAACAGCCCATACCTAGAGGTGTCAAACAGAGAATGAAGAGTGTGTATGAACAGTGATGTGAATAATAATGATTAACTTTAGTCAGTTCCTAAACTATGGAAAGGTAAATGCACAGTCCTTGAGATCTCAGGCAAGGTTCATGCTCCAGACCATGACCCTCAGACCATGACTCTCACTAGGACAGTGGGGGAATCAGATGATTTGGAAAGTGACTGAGTTTGCTCTAGTGGCTTAGCACAGCACCAGCTGACAAAGCACCCAATCAACAGCAGAACCGTGAATCATTCATTTTGGGGGAGGAAGGAAGAGCCAATGGCATGGCACAGAGGGGGGAGGTGTGTCACCTGTGCCGCCTGCCCTCTCTGCTTGATGGGCCTGTTTGCAAAAGCCAGAGGACAGGCTGTCCTCTTCACAATCACCCCAGAGTGGTGGTACATCTCGATCTCTTAGCATCTTGCTTGCCTGCATCCTTTGTTCCCCATACCTCTCTGGTTTGCCTTGCCTTGCCTCCTCATATTTGCTTGGTAGCTATGACCAGCCTGCAGCAAATCTGTCGTGGCCTTCCTCTATACCCTTTGCCTGAAAACAGAGGTCGGAGGAAAGGGATCCCCCATGCACCCGTGAGAACCCCTAATCTCACTGCTCAGGAGAAAAAGGTAACATGGGGCTTGACAGGGCCTCACTTCTCCTCCTTTCAGATAAATGCAGCATGGAACAGCAGACCTGATTGTCTCAAATGCTTTTCTGAGTATGTGCCTAACTTTGTGGTAAATGTATTTCCTTGGTGTTATAATTTCAGTGGGTAATGGGACAAAGTATTGGAAATGCTTCTGCTTGCCTTCTTTCTTCCTCCCCCAGAGATAAGCAGATTGATATGAGGGAGATTTGCTGCACAACACCTTCCATGACTTTAACTGGCTAAACAAGAGCCATGAGACTTCAGTGCTGTCAATCCAGCATTGTTCTTTGGACATGAAATTATGAATGCTGTTGCAAAAACACTCTATATCTATGGGAGTGAAATTATTGAATACGATAAATATAAAATGTAGGGAATCAGCATCAGGGTTCAAGCTACACATCTGTATATTAGCATAAAAGATCCACAGATAATTTATTTTAACCAGTAGTCTGAGTGTCCTGGAATTTAGGCAAGTTTGTGGGGAGTAGAGTTAATTATTTGTCTTTAATTGTGTAATTCTTTTCCTGTCTCTTTTTGTTTGAATAGTCTATGCATACGCTAAAGTAATCATCGCCTTATTTCATGTTAGAGATTTAAAAAAAAATCATCAGCAGAAAACAATGGTCAATGGGTGGAGATCCTTAGGGATTTGAGTGGGAGAGGAAAAGGTGAGTTCCTTAGTTTGAAAGTCTGTGTTTCATCACATGTAATATTACTTATTATGTGACATTCTGGTCAGAACGCAGAAGTCCTAACCCACTAACAAGTTGCATACAACTTCCTTGCCTTTGTGGGAGTTCCCCACTGGCATCGGCAGCCAAATTCTTTCAAACTACACTTCTACAAGCAGAGCAGAGCCTAGTCAAAGGATAGAAAGAGGAACAGCTGTGAGATATCCAAAGAGGATATACTCCAATGTCAGGAGCATTCATGGCTGAGGCACCCTGTCTGTGCCTGAGACAGCTCAGACATGTGGAAGTGTGGCTACTAAATGTGGAGAAAGGGGCTGTGGTGATGGCTGTGAGATAAGTGGGGAGTGAGCTTCACTGCAGGGCAGAACATTGCCAATAATCTCCATTTTATTCCTTGCCTTTGCTAAATCACTTTTCCCCAGGAGTAGCCTGCTATAGCATGAAGGAGTCCATGTTGCAGGAGAGGAGATGGTCTCTTTCAAAAAGATGCCAAACCTTACTCTGTAGCTGGGAGAGAATGGTAATGACAAAGTCCTCACTCCCTATATAGAAACTGGGATAGTTTCCTGTCTTTAAGTGTTGCAGGGAGATGGCAGTAGACTGATTTTCTGGTCCCAGTCTACTGTCTGGCATCCTACCCTCATCTCTCCTTCTTATCTGTCACATGTGATAAGAGGTCATGCTAGCTGGGTGTTTAATTATTAGACTGTGTAAAGTTTTAAGAGCTTCCTTTTTGATTTATTTTACTCTTAATCTCCACCGTAAACTCTTAACAGAGTTATAGGCTCAGACGGTATTTATTTTATATCTGAAAGGTCAATTTTTTTTTAAAGAGGTGTTCTATGCTTAGAAAAGCATGTAGACAGACAACTATAGAAAAGGTTGTCTGTCTACAAGGTAGTTTTAAGTTTTGAGATAGGCTTCCAGATTTTGTTGGCAGCATATAATGCTGAGCATATTGCAAGGCTTGTTCTTTACGTATAGCACTGTGTTCCTTTTCTAACTGAGGTACTCAGGGGAAGTTTTGACAGAAATGAAGTTAACAATGCTCTGCTAAGTTCCTCAGGATTTGTCCTTCTCTTCATATGCCTTCATTCCAGTTTTAGCCCTTTATACCATAATAAACCTTAGTGCTGCCAATGTTTTATTTTCTTTTTTTATTTGTGGTTATAATAGAAATCCTGTAAGTGAGATTTATAAAGTTCTGTGTATTTTGGGGCTTGCTGTAGAGGTATGTATTTTTTTCCTATCATACCAACTTTAATCTTCTTGGATAAATCAAGACATTTCTCAGAACTGATTCTGTTTATATGTTTCCTAAGTGCTCTTCCTTTGGCATTCTTTGCCTAAGGCCTGAAACAGCCACATCCTCTCTCTTTACCTCCACAGCTCAGGAAACTCGAGCTTTCTGTTTCTCAGCATCTGTATCTTAATGTAAATACACTAAAAAGAAATTACCTAAAATCTTTTGCATGGTGTGTTCTTTGCAGAACAAGAATGTTGCATGCTCAATACTCATTGACATTCCAGTAAAGCTGGTGCAACTTGGGAAGAATGTGCACTTCTCAGTGTTGCTCAGAATCAGAAAAAAACCCGATACACCTTCATCCATGCAGCAGTTCCCTTACTTATCTTAGAGCCAAGTCATGTTACAGCCCCTAAAATCTTTTGCATGGTGTGTTCTTTGCAGAACAAGAATGTTGCATGCTCAATACTCATTGACATTCCAGTAAAGCTGGTGCAACTTGGGAAGAATGTGCACTTCTCAGTGTTGCTCAGAATCAGAAAAAAACCCGATACACCTTCATCCATGCAGCAGTTCCCTTACTTATCTTAGAGCCAAGTCATGTTACAGCCTTCCTGGTACCCCAGCATGATCATCTGTTACCTGATTGCAGCATCATTTGTGTTTCTGTAAGAGAGCCCTGAGGGCACTAATGGGCCCTAATGAACCTGATGAGCCTCTCCTGAGATCTCCACCCACACCTCTGCCCGCAGCCTCTGAGCCTCCAGAAATACCACAGTCTCCATTTAAGCTCAGGGTTGGGGCTTCAGTCTTGTTTATGTTGGAGATGAGTATGTTTCTGGTTCTGTCTCACCATGTCCCTGTGCTCAGCTGTAGACCTCATTGATCTGGTTTCCAACCTGTGAGCTGACTTGCCACTACAAACCTTCCTTGTGATTTTGGGGCTCTATCTCTCTGTGGTAACCATCACCAAACCTGATCCTGACTTGCATTTGCTGTGATCTTGCCTGATGATCTGGACTCCTGGTGGAACCTGGCTACCATCCCTGAGCTGCCCTGCTCACCTCCCTCAGGTACTATGAGGCTGGACCCTGGCTGGTGAGGTGCCTGTCCTATTGGTTGTGTTTCTCTGCTTGACTCCTTAGGGAGAAGCTGCTTCATGAGATCCTAGTACAAAGAGCTTAAAACCAGTGCCTGTGAAGTTGCATAGCACCTGAAGCTCTTGTTGAACTTTCTGGAGAAGAAGCAGGACATTTGATCTTAATTGTTGCTTTACACATCCAGAAATTAGACCACTTTTAAAAGTTTATGTGTGGATTGAGGACAACCTGCTGGCTCCTGTTTTGGACCATCTGGATGATAAAGAACTTGGTTAAACTTTCACAGTCATGGGGCATTTGTAGCAATGGCCAGTCAGAAATCACCATGTTTACTTCCCAACTAAGCTGGTCTAAACTGGGACCTGTCAGGAAGACTAATACATGAAAAACAATCTTGCTTTTACAGTTGCTGTTTAGAGAATAGTGCCACCAAAGATTCTGGGCCTGGATATTATCAGGCAGAAGATGGCAGGTGGGAGGTGAGCAACATTTCCACTGGGAAAGGGCAGAATTAAGAAGTAAACTGTTGCAGAGTTAAGCTAGTCCCTTCCCCAGGGAGACTGCAAATTAGTGTTTGAATGTCTCAAGATCATTAAATTGGAAGTACTGATGATCTTGTTAGAAAAGGGAAGTGAATACCATTCTTTCTGAAGAGGCACTGGCTCTTCAACAAACACTAATTAACAAAGAGGCTGGTATACTTGATTTCTCAAGAGAATCCCACAACAAAGATATTAACATTGGAGCAGGATTTCATGGGTTCTTTTGACTATGTTTTGTTGACATTGAAAGGTCTGAATATTGATTAAATGGCAGCAGGATCATGTTTTACTGTATAAATGCCAGTGAATACAAAGACACCCTACTAGTGACTAGAGCTTAAACACGAGAATCAAATGTTAGATCCACCTGGCAGATCTAAGACTGATGCTTGTGTTGCACTGACCTGAACTGAATCAGTAGTTCAGCAAATTCACAGTGGGTTTTTCAGAATTATTTCTCATGTTCAGGTGTATAAGTGCAATTGATTTTCTTATTTTAAGACACCAGAGCACATGCAGCTTAAGCTTCTATCAGTGGAAGCCACGAACAATGTCTAATATTCAGAATGCAATATGTCAGTTATAGGTAAAATCAATCCCACATAAAGGTCAGAATAATGTTTTATATGATGCTTTAATTAAAGGTAAGGAATAATATCCTTGTATTGCTTTTCCACAAAAGCATGATGATCAGCCTATTTGAATTTGCTCCTTTCTCAGGTGGTTCAGTTTATGGCTGAATAATGAATATGCAAAATTATCCCTCATGCACATTGCAATTGCCCTTTCATAAAGCAGTCAGGCTCCATCTAAGCAATTTTAAGAGCCCCAATGGTCCTATTGAGAGATTGTTTCAGAATATCTTATATTTAAATTCTTCTCATTTCAAGACTACATTTTTTTTTATGGCTAATTCACAGCTATTTATTCCTCTTCCAGCATTTCCCTGGAGCTTCTTCTGCTTTGACATTTATCCTGCAGTGAGACAGCAATCAAATGTCACCTTTCTTCAGTTAAGCTAAACAAGCCACAGTCCTAGTCCTCTTATAAGATCAGTTCTCTATCGTCTGTGCAACCAAGGTGTCCTTCCCACCCTTCACTTAACATCTAAGTTCATATTTCCTTAATGTTTGTATCATCAAAATTCAGACTTCTGCTAATGTGTAACATTAATAGGATAGAGGCTCAGTCTAAGTGAATTTATTTGAAAATCCAAACAGATTTTACTTGCTTGTATTTTTAGGACAAATTAAAAATACATGTGCATCATTTTTATTGTAATACAAATAACATATTGATCAAAGACTGGGTGATCATTGCCAGACTGGGAGCAAAATACTCTTCCTGGTAGTTCTCTGTAGCTTACATAGGCAGCCGAATTTGGCAATATTTTCCTCTTGATTTTGTTGTTGCAAGGGGTGCAGGTGATTTTATTCTTTGGAAATTTCTCTGATCTGGAATGTACTGTGATGGGCACTTGCCTCTGAGGTTGGCTTTGAAAATCCCCACGTATTTTGTCATGGTGTGGATATAGCTGTGATTTTTGTGTTTATTAATAACATGCCCTTGAAAAATGTCTGTTTATCTAACTGGAGAAGAATAATGTGGTATTTGAAGATGGAATTTGCTTGCTCATCTGGTAAATAAGTTTTTCCCCTTATCATTCTCTGTGTGGAATGGCAGATCTAATTAGTTGGGTTTTACTGGCCGCATTCTCAGCTGGTGTAAATCAATGCAACTTTACTGATCTGAAAGGGTCTGACCCATATGCCTGTTCAGTAGCAAGTATGCCAACAAGAACTCTTAGGCATTTTTAGATCTAGAGAGATTGTTCTTTCAGTCTGCTCTAAGTTATGTGAGACCAATGTGCTGAGATGAAGGGGCTGGAGAGCACTAGCCCTAAGAGCCAGACCATAGTCATGTTGAACGAGGAGGTTTATTACTGAGCTAAGGGCTTTATAGAACTTTTCAGGACTTCTTACCAGGGTGGATGGTGATGATACCTAGACTGCATGGTTCTAGGTGGTTTTGTTCTAGATATCCGTTTCCTATGCTACAGTGTACCCCTTCACTTCCTCCAGAAAATACTTGGTTCATAACTCTTTGAACTGTCAATGGCAGGTGTCAGAAATATGGAGAATCTTTGCTGTACTCAGCCATCTACAAAACTGTGCTTTCCTGGTTGTTTTGTAGACTGTTATCAGATTTGAAAGCAAACTTGATGCTTTTCTATCCTTTCCACAGCTGTTAAAAATCAGCCTAAAGATATGAAATTACATATGATTTATGAATCTCTCACCTAAAAGTAATTTGGATAGTGTCACCATTTGTCAGGGAACTCACAACTTCTTTTAGTATCTTTGCATGAAATTGGCTTTTTAAAGATTACAAAATCTTTATTGTCATTATGGTTTTAATCATAATGTGGAATACAGAGACATGACTTAACAGACTGTTACTAAAGATAGTGATTTATTTATGGTTTCTTTCATCCAAAAGGACATACTGTACTTTGCCAGCCACGGGTAATGTCTTTGAAGGCAATAGGGAGTTTAAGCCACGTAGTATCATTAAATTAAATTGAGTGCCTAATAATCACTTCAGCTAATTTGGAAGCGATACATGTAGCATCAATAAAATAATGTAAACCACCACTCTCTGCAATACATTAGGATGCTAAATTTAGTGAATCTTTAATAAAACTTAACCCAAGAATATCTTCATCTGGGAGTATGTCATGTAACTTGGGACTTAGATCCCTTTCTTGAGTAGAAAGTACAGTAGGGTCTTCAGTGTCTCTAGGAGTTCAGGGTCTCAGTTTAAGGATTTCAGTGGTCCCTAGTATTGTGAGAGGGAATTCATCTGATATTGGTAGGATTGAGCACTACTTAACTAATCTCCAAGGTCTGTCCATGCAGATTTTGAGGGATGGGTGTGGGTGAAAAGGGGAGGACTACTTGTGTTCAGCAACTGAATCTACAAGACAAGATGTAGGTGGAAATACTTCAATAGGAAAGCAAGAATGGAGCTTCCCCGGTGTGAGCTTGGTCTTTTAAATTATATCATCCTTCTGATAGCTTAGGCAGGCTTCCAACAGAGCCTGGTGAAAGTTCAGGGCCACCCATTACCTCTGTTTGTCTTTTACCTCAATTTTTGTCTCTCTTGGGTTTTTTTGGCAGCTGGCTTTGCGCAATGCCTTGCGTTATTTCCCACCTGAAATACAAAAGAAGCTGGCACTGGAATTTGCTGAAGAACTCAGGCTGTACGGCCATATTTATATGTACAGATTCTTTCCAGATATTGAGATGAGGTAAGGACTGGATGGTTCACGTGGCATTTGACTGCCATTTGCTTACCAATTTTCACCTCTGGACCTGACCTTTAAATAGTGGCATTGCTGTGTCCTACTTTACCACTTTTCTGGATAGGCTGTGGTAGGGTCACCACAGTCTCAATGCTGGAAAGCTCAGCACCACTGAACACAGGGAAAGGGTTGTGCAAGGTTGTGTGCTTGGTAATGCCAGCTTGGCCATACACAGAGATCCCAAATGCTCTACCCCATGGCCAGTCTTAATTTCTAGGGGCCAGTCATTACTCAGAGACCTCTGATTGCAACCTGGACAGAAAACTTGCAATAGTCCTGAGCTGCTGCAAGCCAAGTCTCAATTGAACTAAGAAGTAAGATCAGATGAGTGGATGGCTTGGGATCTGCTATGAGTGGCTGCTTGTTTCCCATTCTCACAGAGAAGGCTTTCTGAGCTGAAAAGAAAGACAGTACAGTACTTTTCCATCACTGGAACCTGTGTCTGACCCTGGTTTGTAATATGCTGTGCCTGTTGATCTTGGAGCATCACTTCATTCTAGGGCTGATGGGGCTAATGTTTGTGAAGCAGAACAGTTTTAGAGAGGGCTGCCAGGGGCTAGCTGCTTTTTTTTTTTTTTTTTTTTTTTAAACTGATTGATTCCTTTTTGCATCCAGCAGAGGCCTGGTTAATATCTACACAGAAATCCGAATAAAGCAATTCACTAGAAAGCACTCTGATTTCCAGAGACGTCCATATTTCTGTGCTGTTCATACTAGTCTGGAGTCAGCTCTTGCAGAATTCAGAAAAGGGGAAGACAACTGGAAGACTATGTGAAAGATATTGCAGAGCTGGACTTCAGAGGACCTTAGTTTTGAACTACGGATGAGGATACTTTCCACTCAGGCTTAGATGGGACAGTCCACCAGCTTGTTTCCATCACTGGCATTGGTGACTCTTTGATAGCTTCAAACATTTTTTTTCCTTTGTCACCATTTCACTGATCAGTCGTTCTAATAGACTCTTGCAGTCTCAGATTTAGAAAATGCTTTTTGTTCTCTTTATTCTGATAGTATTTAATTTCTTTGTTCTGTATGTCCCAGTGAGCACAGTCCAACTTGGTTCTGTTCCATTTAACACCAGTGTTCCCATCCTCAGCTGATATCTGAACTTTGGGTTTCTTATGTTCTGAGCAATATGTGGAAATACCTCCTCTTGATGAATTTATATCATTCCACAGAAATCCTGTTATTTTATCATGTCAAACCTGGAAAAGCAGAAAATGGTAATAAAAAAGTATTGTGGAAAAACTCAAATGTTTTCCCTTCTGGTTTGGCAATGACTACAAGGCATTTCTTTTAGTATTCTGATGTCAAAGCTGGGATAAAGTGCATATGATCATGGGAGGAGCCCATTCACTACATCTGTAGAATATACATTCCAGATTTTGGCTCATGAGCTGGTCAGTGGATGTTCAGGGGTTTTTTTGTAGCTGGCACTCTTTAGCCTAACCTTTTCAGTGTAACTGTCTTCCCTGTACAAAGCAAGTCTCCAGCCACTGAAGATCTATTGTCCAATAAAAGGAAGATCACTTAGAAGCAATGTCAAATTATTCTATCTACCTTCAGGAATTTCCAGCATCTGTAATGGTGTTGTTGCTTACAGAAAGGTAGAGAGGTGGTTATATTTCCTTTTGATATCATATATTAGAGGCTTCGGCACAATTGTATTAAGACATGTGCAAACACAGCAAAGAAACTGTCCCTGCCCTGAAGAGCTACAGTATAAATCTAGATGTTTTAGAGATATTTGATATGACAAACAGATGGTGGAGGAAGAAGACAATGGTGAGATGATCACAGCAATTGGCATTGAAGCACATTAGTTCTGGGAAACCTGACTTGGGATACCTTTATAAGCATTTCCCATACTTCAACTCTCAGCTTTCTGGATGAAATGCATCTTATTCAGCAAAAAGGCCCATATTTCTCCTAACTAGCTCAGTTTTTGAGAGATTCTTTAGGACTGAAATTCAAGCTGGATGTTTTTTATTAGGTAAGATCTTAAATTTAACAAGGACAGATGAGCCTAAAGGCAACTTCTACTGATGCTGTTTTCTTTGGTGTTGCAGGACTTAGCTGCTTGGCCTGGCAACTGCTACAGAGGCCAGTTCCAGAATCCCCAAAATAATCCAGTTAAAAAGCAATGGGAGCTCTTGGCCACCATATTTATAACCAATTGTGATTGATTCAGCAAATTATAAGATGAATACAATTTTTTTCTTTGCTTTGTTCTAGTAAGAGTTAAAATCTGATTTGCCTGTTAAGGTACATGTGTCATTTCAGATCTGCACTTTCTTCTTTTTTTTTCTTCTTTTTTTTTCTTCTTTTTTTTTTCCTTCCTTCCTGGTTATTACCCTGCAACTGAAAGGAATGTGTTGGCATGCAGGGATATTTCTGTTCGGGTATGTTGTTGTGGTTGCCCTTGTGAGTTGGAGTGTCTCTCCTAAATTTTTGTGACTACTGTTTCAGAGCGTACCCCATAGGAGACTATCCTTGCAAGACCAAATCAGCTGCTGCCATTATGTTGATGATCATGAATAATCTGGATCCCTCCGTGGCTCAGGTAAGGTACAGTGTAAATAAAAGGATTCCTAGAGCAGCAGCAAATCTGCAACTGTATGTGCTCTCGCATAAAAACTGAAGAATTTAGGCATATAGGTGAAATTAATCTTTGTGCAGATGATCCTCCTTCCATAGATTGAATAGAATTTGAGTTGTTAGCAAGCCTTTTGCTGGTTCTATGCCCCAAGGTACCTGCCAGCCCCTGTACGTGCAGAGCTGTCTGCTGTCTGTTAGCAAAGCAGGCCAATCTCAGCAGTGCCAAGGTAGCCTCCTTACAGTGATGTGCTATAATGTCCATTTCTGTGACATTATATGTGACAATGTGACAATGTCCAAGCCTGCAAGGGACTAAAAGTGTTTCTATACTTTTCCTCTGGTTATGTTTTGATTCCTGGGGTTTGCCATCTTTTGTATTAATTCCTTTAGTTTCCTGCTGTGTGCAGTTCTTGATTCTGCACAGTGGGTCCTGGTCCTAACGCAGACCTCTGAGGCCTCCTACAACACCACCGAGGTTCACTCCAGCTCCCACTATATACTAGAGCTTGGTTGCTGTCTGTGAGATAGGTAGAGGTCAACTCTTCAACCTTATTTCTACAATGTATGTTGAAAAATTAGTGCTGATGCTTCCTGTACCTTTGAAAGCTCATCCCTCAAGGACAGATGTACTAGAGGATTACAGGACCAAAGTCCATCCTTACAAGCACTACCCTGGGTAATGCATCTTCTTGCAAATGACAGGGGAGAGGCCATGCAACTATGCCCTGCTGGTCGTAGACTCTTCCAGCTGTAAATGCCAGTGGCAACCAAACTGTAAACTCACTCAGTCCATCTTTAAGTGATTTTACTGAGTTGTCTGTCTGTTACAGAAACTGCAATCCAGGAATCACTTTGTAGAATTCTGCATCCAAAATACCATTGTAACAATAAAAATAATCTTATTTTGAAAAAGAATTTTAATTTTTTTTCTGAAGTTAGCACTTTTATGTTGGTATTTTCTGATTTCAAGAATCCAGAGAGTGTTGATGCAATAAGCTCTAGAAAACATTTATTACTGAGATTAAAAAATAACTCAGCGATACAGTGAAACCTTTCAGAAAAGTGTTTGCCTTACTACTGTTAAATTGCCTTTTTCAGTTTCCTCAGGAGCTTGTCACTTATGGAGGAAATGGGCAGGTCTTCAGCAACTGGGCACAGGTAGGACATTGCTGCTTTTGCAACTTGTTTCACAAAATCCGCTTCACCCTCCCCCATGCACGTTCTGCTTAGGCAGTTTGTGATAATTCTTGGCAGTCGTTGTCTCAAAATACTCCCAAACATCCTGTCTGGGTAGAGGAATGCTCAGTTATGAAATGAATAGATGGGGAGAGCTTTATTTAGTATCAGAGCGCAGATAGCCCAGTAGAAATACTAAACACAATACCATAAACATACCAAGATGTGTATGATGATGTAAAGATCAGTTCTTTGTCTTTCTCTGATGCATTTTTATGGTTCTGTGTATTTTGTACAGAAAATTCGAGAGTCAAAATGAATTCTAGGAAACAAAAAAGTGTATCTTTTGCTTGCTTGTTTCAGGTACTTTTGCAAAATTTTTTACAACATGTAGTGGAATTAAAAAAAATAAAAATAGGACTTTGATTTAAATGCATTCCTCAGTCTTTTTCCAATCAAATCGGATTAGCTGTAAATATTTACATGCTAACTGGCCAGATCATACTGCCCTTTACTGTCAGGTCTAGTAACATTATCCCTGATCTTCTGAGAATAATGGCAGGTGGGTAAAAGCCTGTCTAAAACTGGAACTGCAATGTTTAAGGTATGGTTGTATAATCTTTTTTCTTCTTTATCAAAAATGATAGTAATACACTTGCTTTAATCGAAGTACAGCAAAATGGATGTGGGAGACACTTTGAGGAGATCTTTGGAATTAGACTTATGTTTTGTATGAGCTCAATTTATTCTCTCAAGGAAAAAAGACAAACTGTCTGTGTCTGAGTGGTCTATAGGTGTGTGGTGACAGGAGGAACATTTAATGAACAGTTAATGAATGTGGCACAGTTAAGAGTTACATCACCCTGAAGGACAGCATCAATCCCAAAGGCTGGGAAGATCTTGATTCCTGATTCTGTAGCTTACATGAGCAAAAGCTGACTTAAGGAGCCAAATTCTGTCATAAGAGATTGTGTAAGCACCTTGTTGTGGCTTTACCTGAATCTGGTTTCTTGTTTATTAAAATATTACAGCAAAACTAATGTGTAAATTAAGTTCCTAGCTAGGGGAGAGGAATGGATTCCTCACTGTAGCATGGGACCTGTGTTTTCTTCCTGATTTGACTGTGATTTTTCATTTATGACTAAGAGAAAACTCATTCTTCAATTTCCTAATCTGGTAAATGGGAGTTAAATGGATGTCTTCGGCAGCTTTTGAGGCAAACCTGTTCTGACTATTAAAAAGAAGGATACCATAGCAGTGCACATCATTTCTTTATTCTGTGTTTTAATTTGTAAATGCCACTTAACTAATTCCTGTTAACTACATGAGTTTTACAGCATTTCTGATGTGAACAGTGCCAGCAGTTTCTATAGTAGCCTTTACTGGACTGACATCCCTTGGGCAGATGCTGGGCTGCAAGGTGAAGTAGAAGCACTCCCAAAGTCAAAAATTCTTTCTCTTGTTCTTATCCAAGTCAGAGCTATGACCTGCAGTTGTTTCACAGCAGAACAAACAAAACCTTTTTGTTTTTGCTTACTTAGAGTAGTAATCACATGAATGATTCAGTTATGACAGAACATTTTGTACTGTTTGTGACTTGTAAACAACATGCTTTTTGGAAATCTATCATTGCAAAAATCTGAGAGAAAAGGTTCAGTTTGATTTAGATCATCCATGCAGAGCTGTGCTTTCTTCTGAATAATTTTTAAAGAAAAAAACATGTTCAGAGCACAAGCCTGCAGACAACAGAACTGTTCTTTAAGTTAGGAGAGACTTTTACCTCCTCCTTAATAGTTGTGCCTTTCAATGCAAAAAGATCTAACTATCTTACAGCTTCTGGTTTTAATACAATGATTTTCCCAGCCTGATAAAGGGTTGAGAGTACAGCTGGTCACCTGTTCTGTTCTAGGACCAGAATTTGATTGTTCAATGTTTTTCATGAAATAAAACCAAAATGTAAAAAGCAAGACAGTAACTCTAGTAACTCTTTCCTGCTCAACTTAACTTGGAAATTGGAAATTAGCTGGGTAAGAGGGACTGGCTTTGGATCTGTACTATTTTTAATTCAGATCAAAGTCATGGAGAGGTTAAGTGCCCATGAGAACTGATAACACTGTCTCTTTGATCAGCAGTTCTATTTTTTTCTCAAAATTTTGTCTCTGTACACCTACAGAAACTCTTAATTTCAAGCTATTGTTGAAGTCCAATATTGCATAGGAAAGCTCCTCTCAGGCCTAGTTGTCTGTCACAATCTAAAAGTCCTGGGGACTATGATGGGCTTTGTAATAGACAATGATGGACATGAGTCAAATCTATGGGCAGCCTACTTTTTTTGTGTAGATCAAGAGTAACTATTGAATTATGCAGACAATATTGAGATGCATTTATTTTTATACTTCTGGGACTCTCTTCACTGTCCACAATGAAAGCTGATTTTTTTCTTTGAGAAGAAAAATTATATAATTTTTAAGTTCACATTGTAATATCCATTTGTTGAAAAGATGACAAGCACCAGAACATGCTGAATTATCCACTTCAGGTTAGGATCAACAATATGCATGAGTATTTTAATCACTTTTATAGGGAAACTTTTGCAGTTTGGCTTTGGAAAGATTGCCAGAAAAGTGCCAGATCCAAATGGTTAACCTCAAGATAAAATTAGAACAGCTTTAAAAGTGAAGCATTTCTGGGGTTTGTACTGGAGAAATTATTTTGGAACTTATTCAGACTTTTGCTAGTTGGTGATTTATGT
>NW_010293962.1:16368-23882 GCF_000700745.2 Antrostomus carolinensis
TCCTGCTGAGTGATATCTCTTAATGGACTTTATTAAAGGCAAAAATGTGTTGAGAGCTCTGGCTGTTATTCCATATGTGAATACACCTCATTATCTCTATTGCTGCCTTCCTATTCAGAGTTAAGCAGCTTCACAAAGAAACATAAATGTAAGATGGAAACAGATGTCCTCACTTTCCTTGCTTTTCCTTTCAGTTCTGGTTGGTAATGCACTATTTGTCAGAGATGACCGAAGAGCAAACACTAGTAATGTACAGTGGACATCCTCTGGGACTCTTAGTCATCAGTATGCTCCTCGATTAATCATTACTAATGGCATGGTAAGTATTAGCATCTTGTTTTCTCTTTTTCTTCCTCTTCTGTTTAGTTTCCAAGTGTTTTCTGAATTAAAACGTTATTTATTACCTAAGCTTACAACGCATAGGAGAACCTGGGGTCCAAATTCTGCAGCATTTATTCCAGTACAGTTGCTCTCACCTCAAGTGTGTTGGTCTGCAGTGATGGAGGGAAAAATCCTCTCCTTATGAGACTACTTCTGTTCTGACTGAGCCTGGGCTGTACATGTGCTTCACCAAAACAGTTCAGCTAGGCTCAGTTTAGAAGATTTAAAAGCCCTCAATAAGCAATCAGATGATTATTAATCAGACACACAGATATCTGAACTGCTTTGTTTGGGAGGCAAGCTGGACAAGTGAACGTACTGGTTCATTGCCAGTCTTTTGAGCCATTCAATATCTATCTCTCTGCAGGCTAGTTTTGTGGCTAGAGAACTGCTTTCCTTAAAACTTGAATGACAGTTACACTGCCAGAAAGACCAGACATATTTTTTCTTATATTAGAATGCATGGAATAAAACATTTGAATTACTCTTCCTGTTTTTCACTGTTTTTCTGTGTATCACCGTAGAGAAATGTAGGCTGTTAAAATGATCTGCTTAAATCTCTAATTTGCTTATCTGGATTTTCTTTTGATTGTTTTCTTAGGTTATTCCCAACTATTCCACCAGAGATGAATATGAGAAGATGTTTGCTTTGGGAGTAACAATGTAAGAAGATACTTCACTATTAAAATATACCAAATACTTAACTAAAATATAGTTCAGACATCAAGCAGTGTCTAGTTAAAATTTCTAATGCAGGTGGCTTTCAATTGTGCTGCATGAAGTCCCAATGCTGCAAAACATTAATACACACTTAAGTGGAATTACTAAGGAGTTTGAGTTATGTTCAGCCACATATATAAGGACGTAATTGAGGTCTGCTAGAAATTAGTATTAGGTTTGTGTGTGGGACTTGGCTGAATTAGTTTGAAGCCTTAATCATAACCTGCTTATAGCATTGACTAGTTCTACTTTACAGTGGTTGTTTTGCAATCTACAGAAAATACACGTTATGAAGCATTCCTTCATGCTAAGAGAAAGCTTTGAAGTAGAAAGTCATAATTTTTTGAATTTTTATTATTTACTTTTTTACTGTTCATCTAGTTGATAAGCAGGATTATTATTCTGTTGTGTACCATGGAGAGAATAAATTAAAATCACTGGAGAGCTGACTGTGTGCAGATAAGGAAGCTGCAAGAAAGGGGCATGAATAGAGAATGTCCATTGCCACTTTCCTGGGAATTTCATAGGAATGCAGACAACCAATTTAGTTTTGAGTTTGGTAATAGCAGATCTTTAACAACAAATTGAAGCACAGGGATTTGAGTTGGTTTGCTTTTTTTTTTTGGCGGGGGGTGGGGGTTGGGGGTGTTGTGGCATTTTTTTGTTTGTTTGGGGTTTTTTTTGTGATAGTGGAAACATGTAGACATGTACAGAATTCATTCCAGCCTGAGTAACCTGTGGTATCATTCTGTTCATTGCTATTGCTAGGTATGGTCAGATGACTGCAGGGAGCTACTGCTACATTGGGCCTCAGGGAATAGTCCATGGGACTGTGGTAAGAAACCGGGGAGAGGTCTATTTGTCAATACCTTTTGAAGGAGGGTATCTCCTGCAGTGGCTGGTGACTGGAGTGGATTGTGTTGCTGTGAGAGGATGTTCTGGCTACCAAAGAAATTCTGATTGCTTGCTCCTTATAAAATTAGCGTCCTTCCACTCAGATAGACTATATGACTAATTTTGCAATCAAGGGATCTGCAATCAAGGTCTCAATCTGAGGTCATATCTAGCTACAATAAGTGCAGTATGAATTGACCAAATGTGTCAGATAAAAACATTTTCTTAGCTTGTTTTCTGATCTGTTTTCCTCAGCTGTCTTTTGCAGCCATCCTGAATAAGTCTTTGTATCCCAAGAGAAGTATGTTTGGGACCACTGATTGTTCTGTTCTATTTCATGTTGAGAGAAATAAACATGATCAGGACAAATGGTTTAATGACATCATTTTGTAACATGTTTCCTTCTTAAAAGATTAGAACAGTTTCATGGTCCCAATGACCCTACAGTTTCAAATTCTGTTTGCAAAAGGGACAGAAGACCTCTAAATTTCAAGGATTCTAGGAAAAATAGTTCCTGATAATTGCTATATTGTGTTGTGTGCAGCTCACAGTGCTCAATGCAGGCCGTCGCTACTTGAAGGCAGAAGACCTGTCCGGAAAGGTGTTTGTTACTTCTGGTCTCGGAGGGATGAGTGGGGCTCAAGCAAAGGCTGCAGTTATTGCTGGGTGTGTAGGGATCATTGCAGAGGTGAGTGATGCTTCTTTCATTTTGTAATCTCTCCTTCATATACTGAGTCAGAACCCTAATTCTCCTGATGTGTTCCTCAAGTAATCCTGACAAGTCATACTCAAAAAAAAATACTCTTTTGTAAGATCTGTCTGCCCTTTTCATTGCTGAGTGTTTTTCACTGCTATTCCACCCTCTATTTGTTCAGTCACTGGATCAGACTGTAGGGATATGGACTGTAACTTCTTATGATTGCTTCACAAATAATGCAGAATAATGCTATCAGATGAGCCATTCTCAGTGCTTGAGCTACCCTCATTTCACGTGTGAAAGGGTGTAACTTAGGCAATTCCCATGGGAACTGCACTTTCATGCCAAAAAAAGTCTGTTAAAAAGGTGTTAGTTATGTTACCATTAATGTTTAATGTCTCTGGCACCCTTATCAGGTGCAATGCAAAGTACCTGTTAAAAATGTTGGTACTCATCAAGATTGGAACTAATGAAGTTGCTTGGTGTTGTGATTTTTTGAAGTCAATGGGATTTTGTAAAACTGGGAATTTTAAAGTTGGCTTCAGTATGAAGATGGTGAGGCTAATTACAAGCACTTATGAGAATCCCAGTTTGTAGGCAATGAAGGTAAGTTTTACTAAGAGAAGATGCTGAGGGTGAGACGTTCTCTAGTATCATTTTCCCTATTTCCTGAAGCTCACCCACAGCATATATTCTTTGTAGAGAGTCTTTCATCCTGATGGAATGTTTCTCCATTCCAAATATGTTAAAATAGCCCAGCTCTTTCCTCACATAAACAAAATCTGTGATTCAAAGACTGCTAATGTCCAAGCAATTGCCATAGTGTATGATAGGATCCACAGATATCCTTAAGTATCATGTATAATCCAGGACACCAACATTATAATCTTGGTAAGTATATATGCCTGTAAATTTTGCATTAAATGCATTTTCATGTATAAAAAAGTAACATTAGGTTCTCCCAATACCTTCATTTTTCAGCTATTATGCTTATCATGGGGTTCTTTTCTAACAAATCAGATGGAACGATGGGCTACAAAAACAGTGCAGCAATTTTTGAACAAAAGTTGTTGCTCAGCAATTCTGTGAAAATGGTGGTGAATATCTTTAATTATATTGACCATTGAGAATAAACACTTCCATGCATTTCTTTCCTCATTACTTCCTTTGAATTTAATATGCTGGGGAAACATTCTTAGTGGAGCAGACACAGGACTGACCAAAATGCATCGAGCTCTTTTGACTGTCTGCAGATGATGACCTCTTGTTACTGCTCCAGAGGAAGAGAGATTTTTGAGAACTAAACTCCAGTTGGAGCTGACTGGAGTGGGAGTTTAGCCTTCTCAGCCAAAGTCATTTATAGAGAGAATTAGCTGGCAGACCTCTGCTGTGGGCATGTCACTTGCTGCATGAAAAGGGTAAGAATATTGCAATAATCTGACCAATGGTAATTATAATTAAACTTCAAAACATAATGGGTCAGACTGCCCACATAGCATACAGTAAATCTGACCTGCTCTGGCTATCTCAGGTCCTATTCATGGATGGGTTTTATCCAGTTTCCAATGATGGTGCAAAAGTGTTTTTGTTAGCACATGAGTTTTGTATGTATTTGAGATCTCATCGGGTACTCCCTGCAGATGAAATAAATTGATTCAATTTATTATTGAATAAACGATAATTGAATAAATTATCTTTATTCAGACTTCTACTCTGTCATCATGATCTTTCAAATGCTAGAATACAAAGGAAAGATTCCAGTGAATGCCATTCACAGCAGTTCTTTGTCCTTTTCATCTCTACGGCTGCAGATGATTTTATTCAGGAGACTGAATATTGTCTGTTTTTATCTCCTGTGAGATGATCCTTGTCGGAAATGAGTCTCAGGAGCACATGTGGATAGCTATATATATGTACATATTATTTATTTAAGGTACTATTTATGCAAATGACATTGATTCTATGAATTGTGCAAGAGATGTCATTTTGTCAGCCAGGGCTTCCGAAGCTCAGACAGAAGGGATTAATGGTGCAAGTCTTTTACCTCTTCTATTTGACACGAAGCAGATTGTAATTTTATGAAATAATTGTGTGGAGGGCCAGACTATCTCCTATGAGCTTCACTAAGCTCTCTAGGGTTGTACTGGAAGTGACATTAGCTCATCATGTTTGTGCAATTTTTTAAACTACTGAGATACTGATCAAAAAATGAGCATATTTTTTGAAAGTGTGGTTCAAAGGAAGCTAGTTTTCTTGAGTATGACAGCAAGTCTGTGAAAGATTAAGACCATCAGGGAGGGCTAAAGTAAAATATGTAGGATGTGGTAACAAATTTAAATAGATCTGATCTGTGTTATGGTGAGCTTTAAATGAACCCAATTCTTGTAATTTGTACAGACCATTTAATATCCCCTGTGCTGATTTAAATAACTCATAAAGAAGCTGTCCCCCACGGCACCTGACTTTATTGAATAATTCCATTGGCAATGACACTGGTATTATCATAATCCGGGCTTTTGAAAGGATAGTCTTTATTACTGACATGGGAAATGATGAAAGGTTTCTCATACGAAGAATGATTAGGAAAGATAAGATTTCCTGGTGTTCGAGCGACTTCTGAATACAGAACTTATTTAATTTACATATAATAGTTGATAATTAGAAATAATAGAATGAAAACTAAGAGGGTGGATTATTATAAATCCCTAATGCTTTAATGAAATACTAGAATATGCTCAGGTTGTGTTCTTATGCACACCCACCACTGTGAGTGTTTATTGCTACCACAGAAAATGGGCTTGAATTAATTTTGCCACTTGCTTTGTGCCACTGATAGCTCATTATAAAAGTATTAATAATGTGCAAGTTTGTACACTGAACCATTAATGTGGAATCTGTGCCAAAGCCTCCACAGTTTGTCTATCCTTTTATATTTTTATCCAGCTGTCTTTTATGCGTATACACACTGGCACACACAGAAGCTGAGCCCAGAAGAGAGTACAGATTTGATATTGAGCTTGTTTGGAGCTTCAAAGTTCAGACAAGAGGGAATTAAAGACGTAGTTTTGTTTTGACCCATTCCATTTTTCAGAGGCATTAGCCAGCTGGGACAAGAAAATGCTTTCCTCTTTTCTTTTCCATATTTGGTTGAGATTTGCAACCAGTAGTTGAAGAACAAAAGTGAGGGTCAATTTTATTCAGCAAACCATTGCTTCATGCTAGGTAGTCTGGCAGAAATGTCTATCTTTGAGCTAATCAAAGAAAATATTTCCTTAATTAAATAGAAATTTTATTTTCACAGAAAATAGACAGATTTGAAAAATAAATTGTAAACATTTGGGCTTTTCTTTTTTCAATATAACAATGAAAATAAAGAATATGAATAATTAAAATTATTAGAAAAATATTACCTCTTGTACAAATTTATTGATAATTTTTGCTTTGTAAAATCTTTTTGGGAAGTGATGTATCAAAAAGTCTGTTTTTCTTGCTTTGAACCTGGAGTAAAAGAGAACAGAAGGTGTAAAAAAAAAATAAAAAAAAATCAGAGGTGAAAAATAAGTATTTGAACAATCACTCCATATTCTTAAGGCCGAGATAGGGCTATTCTCTTTACCTATTTGCTACTCTTTCTTGCAGGCTAATAGAAAAACTAAAGGTAGAAGTGACTGGATAGGGGAAACGCGAGTTCTAAGACCTTTGCTATTGTTTTTAGGTTGATGAAGCAGCACTTTTGAAACGTCACAGGCAGGGATGGCTGATGGAAATCTCCAACAACCTGGACCACTGCATTGCTCGCCTTAGGTATGACTTGTAACACAATTCAGTGAATCTATCTCTGCTTCCTAATCCTCATTTTACGTCTTGCCACATTGTGCCTTTTTCGTATGCATATAGAAAGACTTGAGGGACACTTCTTATTCCAGGTCTGCTTTTGAATGTGAATACATCCTTCCAAACAGCATCAGTCATTATTAGTGACTACCAATGCTTACTGCAAGCCACTACTAATGCTTCATATAATTTATATGTGTCTTCATTCAGTTTCATGAATATGCATAGAGCAATTATAAATAATGTTACACTTGAAGCATCAGTCAAGCTTTCTGGAATTGGTGATTAACAGTTACATAAAGGTTGAAAGATTTGTTGCCTAGATAAGTGTTGGAAACCACATACAGGGTTTGACTCTGTACTTGAGTTATACATTGCAAAATGGAATTACATGTGGTGCGTTTTCTTCAACTAATCTTTTAAATCTATTCTAGAGATGCAAGAAAGAACAAAATTGCCCTTAGTTTGGGTTATCACGGGAATGTGGTAGATCTATGGTAAGTAGTATATGTGGCTAGTGGATATATTAATGCTCTTGCTTGTTGGTCAACCTGCAATTAGTTCCAAAACTTGGAAGAGAAGAGGCATTAAACCTAGTGCTCAGGTCATTATTCTAGATGCTCATTAAAAACTGTATTGTCAAAAAGAGGGGTCTTCATCCTTGTGTTCCAGTTTACAGTTGCTTCCCTTCTCCTTTCCTTATGGAACAGTGAATTTATTAGGAAAAGAAATCCCTAAGATTCTTCTTTGGATGATGAAAGAATTTATCCCTTTTGCTAACTGGATATCAAGAAAGTGTCTTTGGCTTCAGTAAAGAATAGAAGTATTGAGATATTGATTGAATAAAAATAATCAGATGATGGATAGAAATTCTGGCACTCTGGTTCTTTATCCAATGGCAAATCTTGCTGTCATATACATAGCAAGAGTTGAGACTGGCCAATAAGACTGGTATGTCATACTGGTATCTGACTCTCATCCATCAGCA
>NW_010293962.1:23906-30053 GCF_000700745.2 Antrostomus carolinensis
TGCATCTAAATCTTCATCACCATCATTTCCTACCTCCTGACTGCTAAAAGAAAGACTTAGCCTCACAAGGGCATAACTTTATAAACAACCTCTTGGAATGGAAGAAATCCACCTGAAAGAGGAGCTACAATGTTGACAGCTTCTGTTCAAACACTCCGTTTTCTTCCCCAGGGAGAGGCTAGTATATGAGTTGGACACAACAGGAGAGCTGCTAGTTGATCTGGGGTCTGACCAAACTTCGTGTCATAACCCATTCAGTGGGGGATACTATCCAGTACAGCTTGGTTTTGAGGAAGCAAAGCAGCTCCTCTCCACCAATCCGGGGAAGTTCCGGACTCTGGTACAAGAGAGGTAAATGTTTTGGTGATACACGTTTTTAACCTTTAAGTTTAGTTGCTCTGCAAGTGATCAGATCTTTGTCTTTCTCATAAGGACCTTTCCAGTTTCCCAATTCTGTATCGTACTACTCTAAATACAAAAGTAACAGAAAGGTAAATTTCTTGGAGGGACTAATTTCTAACAAGCAAGATATGACCTAAAAAGCATCCAGTTTCATTTGTTAGGCACTGATTTGCCTCTCTAGAGTTCCAAGAGATGACAGCTATGCATGTATAACTCCGCGTGCAACTATGCATTGAGATTAGAAGTAGATAATATTAAGTGGAAATGGCATCACAGAGAGCAGTCCTGAGGTATGGTCCACTATTGGAAACAAAGGGAAAATTGGGCTCGTTTGGCAAAGGGAGAGGCCAGAACAGTGATGTTCAGCCATTTTCAGTTTTTCTCTCTCTGCTCACTTTCTCTGTGAACTCCTTAGTGTTTTGTAGTTTTGTGTAGGGTTTGGTTTTGGTTTTTTTTTTTTTGTTATTACCTTCCATCCTTAGAGCTGGCTGCATTTCTTTGCTGAAAGACATGACCCCTATCTGCTAATTAATGAAGCTCCCTTAATGACTGTAAAATGCTTCAAGATTTGGGGATAACAGGTGCTACAGAGACTGAAAATATCTCGGTTGGTATCTTATAGGTTTATGTCTGAATTTCTCTGGGGTCTTTCAATTCTGTTTCCCCTTACTCCCATGCCTTTAGTGAGATCATGATATTATTCTTTTTGATATTTTATCAATCTCAAGAATAACTGCTTCCTTCTTTATTTCAGTTTGAAGAGACATGTGGCTGCTATTAACAGACTAGCTGATAAGGGCATGTTTTTTTGGGATTATGGCAATGCTTTTCTCTTGGAAGCTCAAAGGGCTGGTGAGTAGATCTTGGAGTTCTTAGGTGGAAACAAAGACAATCCTGTACATGTCTGCCCTGCTGTATATTTTGGTAGGATAGGTTTGGCCACTGTGTTACGCAAACTCTTTAGTCTCTCTCTCTTGTTCTCTGAGACCCCTGACTTTCTCTGTGGCTGAGGTAGAGCCTTCATGGGAACCCAGATGCAGTCTGGTTTTACATTTTATAGTTTTTCCTCATCAAGTCACTGATTATTAAAATTCTTTTATAGGTGCTGACGTTGAGAAAAGAGGAGCTAATAAGACAGAATTTCGATATCCTTCCTATGTTCAGCACATCATGGGGTATGTTGGGGAGAGTTTGGACTAAAGTACTCAAGTGCCTTGTGACTGCCTCTGTTTAAGGGGAGAGTACTACAAAGATTCCACTTAGTGCAAATCTTGTGGTGTACAGTAAATGATACAAAGGAGTCAACAGTAGCAGTAGGAAAATTGATCTCACAGGTGTTCTACCAGAGTTAAGCTTATTTTTCTTGACTCTGTAGTAATGCCCAATGTGGTTTAGGAAGATGTCCTGTTGGCTGTAAGCATCATGTTTATGTTTTCTATTGGATTCCCTAAACGTTACTTATTTAATTTTCCTGTGTACAGGGGAAAAGAAGAGCAAGACCTGGAGGGACACGTTGTATGTGATTAACATAAGTAAACTCTGACAGTAGATATTTTTGTCCTGAAAGGCATGGCATGCCTTGATAATTTGGTGTAAAGCTTTATCCTTTTTAGAATTAAAAAGTCTTATGAAAGCAGGCACCAGATGTGTGAACAGTAAGCTAAAACACTGCCGAATCCAAACTCTTCACTCCTTTACATGAATAGCTGCATTTTCTCTTTTGTTGCATTAGTTTTCTTTAAGGAGTTCTACTCAAGAGAACAGCCAAGTCGCAGCCTAAAACTAACCATATGCAACTTCACTTCTAGGTGCTAAAAATGAAGAGCTTGTCTCTCCAGAGCAGTAGATTTTCAATTCCAAATCATCAAAGCCTATGTCTACACTGAAGTTAAAAGCACATCTGAAATAGGACACTCGTCTGCACGTTGCTAACTGTACCTCTTACCCAAGCTGTGCATACTGCTTGTAGAAAAAGCTGAACTCAGGAGATCTGTTGAGGGGACTGGGTTTATAACACCTTTTGCCTCTGACTCATACTTAACTTGCCTATACCATGTGAATAAGAGCTTGAATGTAGAGTAAGACACCAGGCAGATTAGATCTCTTCCTCTGGAACTCAACTGAAGCATGTCTTTCTATTGTGTGTAAACAATGTGGACAGCAAATGAGTTTGGACTCAGGCACTTGTTCAGAACCTGTGCTTGTCTGAAAGTGTAGATGCACTCAGAGTTAGCCTGGATTAAGGATGAAAAGACCATAAGGGGGAGTATGTTGGATGAAACAAAAGAAAATTTGCAATTCATCTGATGATGCACTTGTTTGAACTGCCCAACATTCCTATCAAAATTCTGGCCTGATTGTATTTTTATACACCAGTTGATGGCTGCATGAAACAGCACTGTTTAATTTCTCAATTAATGGTCCTTGATGCTTCTGTTTAGATTAGTTCATTGAAAATGTTTCAAATTCTTCAGTCTCCAGCTAATGAAAGAAAAGCACTGCTAGCAGCCAGGATAAATAAGGAAAGAATTTCAACTATCTCCTAATGAAACATGTTCTCTTCCCAGGGACATTTTTTCCCTGGGATTTGGGCCATTCCGCTGGGTTTGTACCTCAGGTGACCCACAGGATCTTGCTACCACTGACTCAATTGCCATGTCTGTGCTTGAAGACTCTATACGTCAGGGAGGTAAGACACCATCCCATGCCCTCATTGCTCTGGGTGCTTTTGGGGAGAAAAGGAAACTAAGAGTTGCAAAATGTGTGTTAGCTTTTGGCTGAAACCATAGAAAGCAGTCTCTTGCCTGTTCCATGTGGGCAGGATATCTTGCTGCTCTCCAAATTCCTGTAAGGAGTGTAACCAGTAGGCAAAATGTAAGAGCACCACGTAGAGAGGTTGTTGATCCCAAAGCTATTGTAATTTTGGCTAAGAGCCTTTCTTTTTATTTGTTACAGATTTTCCGGCACTCTGTCACCTTGAAACTTTAAAGCAAACAGTATCTTTCATCAACAGGTCTCCAAGAGATTTTTAAAGGAGTCAAATTGCTTTGCCCATGTCTCACAGGTGGATGAGGCATGGGAATCCAAGGAGGTTTTAAGAAGCTAGCAAGCAGATCAGTGTCAGGAAACCCAGGTTTCATGGGTGTGGTGCTCCATCCAGTGTCACTTATTTGTGATTACAGTTTTGAGGTCTTTCTTTTTTGTCATTAGTTAATAAATTGACAGCTGTTTCTACTCACTGGTGGAACCAATATGGAATATCTGCATGGATCTGTGCTACTCTAGTATCTAGGAATTGTACTGTCTCCCAGTCTTCCATATCCTTGAAAGGGGGTTATTACTGTTATCCCCTGCTTATGAATAGGAACTGAGACAAACATGACTCCTAATCTCCCAGGTTGCAGTGGAAGGTCCTACTACTTTCCCTTTCTTTGGCTACTTTTACAGTAACTGAACAGCAGACTGAAAGACTTAAGTGTTATCCCCTAGACTGAAGTCCTCAGCTCTTCTGTTTCCAGAGAGCAGAGCTTTGTGCTTTTCAAAATCAAGGAAGGGATCAGAAGGATCACAAATCCAAAGCATATTTTATAGGGAAGAGAGCGTAATATATTTATCTGGTAATATTGAAATATTTGTCACTTTCATGAAAGACATAATTGAAATATGAATAGAAGTGTGAAAATTTTGAATGCTTTCCTATTTGTTCTGGAACAGTTAGCACTGCAAGGACCTAGGGTGGTCTTTTTAAAAAAGATATACCACATTCAGATGTCTCTCTCTTTTGAAACAAAACTACTGTTGTCTTCCTATAATGCAAGGCTGGTGTCCAGCATCCTCTTCCTCCCAAGATGTAAATTATTGATAGAGTGGATCTGACCCTGCAAGGCCCTTAGCTCTGTCTGTTCTCCTAAACTTTCCTTAGGACTTGTCTTCAAGAGAGAGCACCTGGAGCATGAGGTGTTTTTAATGCAATGATCCAGAAGTGCCTCCCATGTTCCATGGATATTGAAATTTTCATGTCTTTAAACCTGGTCCCTTGGCTTAATTGAAGGGAGTGTGAAATCCAATACTAAAGTGCTGGATCTATCTTCTAAAATTTGCAGTAATTTTTTTCTTCCATGTGCTGCAATTTCCCATCATACCAAGACTGAACTGATGCATGACCTTTGGATGGTTTGCATTGCAAGCTAGGAAATGAATCAATTGCTGTGTGTACAATAGTATGTGAGTGCTTATATAGATGGTGATGTAAAGTTGGGGAAAGAAGTCTCTTGCACGGACAAAAAGCATTGAACTCTTGCATGTATATTCTTAATTTAAATGAAAAATTATATTTAAAAAAATCCCAACAGGTGAAAACAGGCTTAAGGGCAAGGCTGTTATTGGATTTGCTGTTGAATTTGGCAGGACAATGAGAATAGAATTTCAAAGAGAAATGAAAACTGAATTTGTCCAAAAAAACCCCAGCCATTCATGGATTCATGTTCTTGAGTATTCCACTCCCTATGGGACCTGGGCTTGGACCAGATTCCAGGGTCTGGATATCCTCACACACATACACATCTAAAATCTGAACCTACCTTTGAATTTTATAAAAGAATCTGTTATGATGGCTGAGTGAAAACTCCACAGAGCTGAAGTCTGTTGCATTCCAAGTCTAAACTTTTGTCCTGGCTTTGAGTCCAATGTTAACAAGTCTTCTCCTTTAGTGGAGATGCATTTTTGTGCTTAAACCTCACAAACTGTGAAAAAGTCCGGTGTAGTTTTATTATCTGCTTCCACTCTTAAGGTACCTGAGCCTTTACGTTAGCCTTGGCAGAAGAGATACAGCACTGATGATTGGAGTGTAACCCAGATTTACAACCTCTCTGGCAGTTGGAAGACTGAGATGATGGTTAACAACAATACAAATCTCCCAAGAGCAAAGGGAGCCAATCTCTGTGTTGATAAGGACTATTCCTCTGAGTACATAATGCTTTCTAGTCTCTTTTAAGCCCATAGTAATGTGAAGCAACATACCTCAGTTTGTAGGAGAAGAGACCTCAGTTTTATCTTGGGATAAAAGCATTCACGTGGGCCATTTAGTACAGTGCTAGAAATCTATATCCCAGCATTGGTGTAATTTATCCTCAAGTATGTATTGCCAGCTGCTTCTGAAAATTTCTGCTGGCTGACTCAAAGGAGCTATTTGCTACCTGATGCAAGACTGGACTGTAGTACTCAATGTCATGGAGTTTGCTAAAGCTACTAATTTAGGAAAATCTCAGAAAGGGATTGGGCATTTAGTAGATAGGTGACCAAAAATGAACAGTGTATGTAACGCATATTACAAGGTTTAATTTAGTTTACTAAAGATCTGAATGGGAATTGTCATTCCAGCTGTCTCCTGGGTGACATCTCATACCTTCCTTTAAATATATGGTACCAGTTACTGCATCAGCTGCACAGAGGATTCTATATTGCATTTCCTATATGCGTGCTTGTATCTGAGAGTAGAATTTGACTTCCTAGTGCTGTCAGATGAATTAAATTAAATTTAGAGCATATTGCATTCATTTTCAAAACCTGTTTTCTTTCTTGCTTTCTCTTGCAAGTGAGCACATCTGTGAAGCAGCAATACCATGACAACATCCGCTGGATTCGGGAAGCTGGCAGGCACAGCTTGGTAAGTGCACAACCTCCTTCAGCACATGTGGCCACTCCTGGTCCAGACTGCAGACTTTGAATGCTGGAGTGAAAAGCAGG
>NW_010293962.1:30067-46067 GCF_000700745.2 Antrostomus carolinensis
GTAACTCCCAGGGTTGATAGTTTAAACATCTCTCCACAGCAGGGTTTTAGGATGAGATAAAGCAGTTCTTTCTCTTCACTTCCTCATCTGGAAATGTTCAAATAATGCAGCAATATCTGGAGTGCAACAAGTCAATGATTCACCCTCCACCTCATTTGTAACTCCCTTTCTTTCAGATCACTGTTCAAAATATCCCTCTTGGCATTGCTTTGGCCCAACCTCTTCACACCTGTGGTTCCCAGTACCCCTTTCAAAACAGGTGATGAGGCCAAAGAGCTGCCATCCTTTTGCACTGTGGGAAGCAGGATGCCAGTGAAGCATCCTTTGTTTTTCTTTTAGGGCAGGGTCTCCCTGTGAAGATAATTGGTAACACCATAGGGCTCACATGCGCTCTCCTCATCTGGAAGCCAGATTGGTCTGTGGCATGAAAGCTGGAGAGGAGCATAACTGTGCAGGACAGGTGTTCTTTGCCATTCTTTGTTTCCAGATTTCTCTTCCCTTCCAGCTCACTGTTGCCAGTTCCAAACATCTGCTTCTCAGCTGTTGATAAGGGATTTGTTGATAGAGGGATTATAGCCTAACAATCAGTTTGATTTAAAAAGTGGGATTTATTGGACAGTAGCAGCAGAATACAGAAATACATCTCACTGATTGTGTGAGTGGAGATAAAACTCAGCTCAAAGAGGGATTTTAATTTCTTTTTTTCTGGAAGCTGGATGTTGACAAAGAAATAATCTGCACTTTCTCCTACAGAATGGGTCAGTCCTGTGACTCCATTTATCTGGGGCCTGAAGATAAGCCAGTTGCACAGAGAATCTTATCGGTCTGGTATTCTTATTTTCCAGGTAGTTGGGTCTCAAGCTAGAATCTTGTATTCTGATCAGAGGGGTCGTGTGTCTATAGCTGTGGCTATTAATCGAGCGATTTCCGAAGGAAGGATTAAGGTTTGTCTTTTTTTATCTTGAATATGGTCTGGTAATTGTGTTTAGTGTCTGAGACTGGGGTGGCAGATGGGAAAGGAGAAAGCTTCAACCAGTGAGAGCAGAAGTGCCTGCTGTTTACATGGGACCAGTATTGTGTTAGCATATATTAGAGCTCAGTCCTCCTCTCTGCCTGTCACCAGTATTATGTAATAGTAATTATCACTATGTAATAGAAGACAGACAGGTTTAGAAATTCTCTGAAATATGCTACTTTTTGTCACATGTTGGGAATCTGCCTTATTTTCACTTGGGCATCTACAAGCATAACATATCATGCTGTGATTTGCTGAAAACACAAGGTAGGGACTGTAACTCAGCAGTGCTCCAAGCATTAAAAGTAACAAGAGTCAGTGCCACTGCCCAGTGCTTCTTACCTTCTGTCCCTCACTTTCAGCTGTATTATGGCTACAGCCAGCTCTGCAGTCAATTTTAATTTGCATTGCATATGTGAAAAATCATGAGGCTTGATGCTGCCACTCTAGTGCCTAACGAATAATATCTTGCTCATCTAGGTGAAATCTCACTGACCATATGTGGTGGTGGTAAAAGTACATACTATGGGCAAGATTGTATAGGGATTTTTTAAGTTCTTCATAAGCATTGTAGGTAGATGTACAATGTGATATCCCGGGGGGACCCAACATTCTGAAGGCCCCACTCAGTAATTATACCCATTACCTGCTGTGTGTACTGCAGCATCAGACCAAGGCAGGTTCACTCATTCATCTCCGTCTCTTTTATAGCTGAATTACAATTACTCTTTTTAAAGGCGCAAGCTAAAGTAAAACTTAGAATGGATTCCAGCAAGGAAAGGTCTGGTTTTTGTTACTCAGAAAATGTTTGTTAAAATATTTCAAATGCTGTTGACCTTCTCAGGATTCAAAGTGAACGTCACTGCAAGCTAATCTTAAAAAATAAACCTGACCAGACAGGGCACTCCCTTGGAGCCATGACTGACAAGGTCAGACTCCCAGGCCCTTCAGATTTTGTTGTGTCCTTTTTTCATTTCTGCAAATCTCTGTTCCCCCTCTTGCAAGCTGGGTGCCCATGTCTATTTTCAATGATTTTCTAATTCACTGCCAGCATAAAACAGAGCCAGCTAATTCCAGACCACACCATGTCAAGAGTGAATTATTCTTAAATAAATCCTGTGCATGGCAAATGATAATGAAGACATGCAAGCTGATCTAGATTCATACTGTCAGGTAAATTCCAGATCAAGAATGGACTTGTCTGAGCTGTGTGAAATCACTAATTTTCGTTGTTAACTTATTTAGAGTCTTGAAGTCTTTCAAAAGAATGAAAACTGTAAAATTCTTTACTGCTTGTTTTCAAATTCAACAGCAAATAAGAACTATTTTTGAATGAAGATTTTTGCATACCAAAGTGTCTTTCATCTCAGATGAAATAACCATGCTGCATCCCCTCTTCTCCCTGCCCTCCTTTGGGGATGCCATTGGCATAAAAACAAGCTCTTGTTCTTAGTTAGGAAATGATGATGGTTTTCATGAACAGTATGTGAACAACTGTTTTATAATAAGTAATAGCCGGCAGAGAAAGTGTTGCAGGGGGTTTAGGAGAGGGTACAAAGCTGAGGTTTGAAATTACTTAAGACAGTAGTGAATTCAGCAAATGATGATCTTCAGTAGCCTTGACAGTCCATGAAGGATTCCATTTTCTTGTCCTTGGCTTTTTGCAGGCTCCAGTAGTCCTCAGCCGAGATCACCATGATGTGAGTGGGACCGACAGTCCTTACAGAGAAACGTCAAACATTTATGATGGATCAGCCTTTTGTGCAGGTCAGCAGAGCAGCTGAGGCTTGTCTGTCTGGGCAACCAAGGAAATTGCTTTAAAAGAGAAATTTAATTTTTTTTTATGAAACACTTTTAAAAGGGTTTTGTTTAACCCTTTAATGCCAATTAATCAGATTTCCTGAGAAGCTTTATGGGATTTAATAGTGATAGAGACATGAATGTGGAGCTAGTTAAATAGGAGACATCCAGAACAAAGCTGAAAATTCCATGAAGATGCATCAGATTTACCTGAATGTAAATGGAGAGCAGTCTATCTCAGAGAACTGTATTTTATGTTTGATTTAAATTTTGCACCTCACTGTTTCAAGGAGGTGATCTTAGCAGAATTACAGCTGTATTCCCTTGGGATCCACAAGATCAAAATCAGGTCTAGAATAGTATTTTGCTTAAAGCAAAAAGGTTCACAGCTGTGCTCATTTCATTGCCTGAGGACTCAAGAAAAGAGTCTGGAGTTTCTGAAAGGAACTCTTCTGGGCATAAGGGAACATACTTCGATAGTAAAAGCATAAGAAAGGAAGTCAGGTGTTGTGGATTAGCCTTCACTTACAGTGTGACTGTGGGCAAATCATGTAGGTTTGCTATACAATAGGAGCCTTTAATTCTGCACACCTGACCTGAGCTAACCAGACTCTGCTTTTAAGGCTGTGAAATGGTGCTTTAGAAAAATAAAGCCAAGAAATATCAGATTGGAGACCTGAAAAAAGATGAGTGAAGCACTAAGCTATTTTTAACCTAAATCTTCCTCAATTTTCCATCCATAAAGTAGAAATTATGATAATAGCTTTAGCCCAGTAGTGTTTCTGTGTGTCATGAACTGACAGTCACAAAGTGGCTTGAGACTGGAGGATGCAAGCTGCTGTAGAAGGAGAAATTATGATAGGGGTAGCTGAGAATATTGAATTACTTCCATTATGGGAATTCATAATAGAACCAAATTATGGCTCAATTTTAAGGAGATAAGTTCCCTGCTATCTTAACTGGATTTCCTGATGAAATGAGGCTTTTAGCTCTATCTACCAATCCCACTTCAACACTTTTTGAGTATGTTGGCTAGTTCTAATAGGCCAGATTGACAGATGCCTCAAATAATGTTTGGTTCTGACAAGCTGTGAGGAAAATGGTGCAGCTGTACAGAGAAGAGCAATCCAAAGTAATGTCTCCACCAAAGGGCTTAGCAACATAAGCAAACCTCAGGCAATGCCCTTAGAAGAGGGCAGTAGAAACAAGGCTTGCTAAAACTCCAGTGCTCATCATGCTAAGTGTTTTTCTTTGCATTTTGTGATTTACATGAACTATTTGCCTTCTCCAAGGGCTTATCTAAAGCTTGTTGACCACTGATTTCACCGGTCTTTGAAACCAGGCCTAACTCTGTTTTACCAGATAAGCTTCTAGCGGTAATAAAAGAACATCTTAGGTCTTCCTCTCTCCTTTCTTGTTATTTTAACACCACATTTGAGCTGGTTCAGGTGAAATTCTCCTCTCTAGCACAAAGGAATTTTGCAGAGTGTTTGCCTGTCTCATTTTGTTTTACAGTAAGTACCTCAGCCTGATCCTTGGCAAACACGTGTCATTGGTGCTCTGCAAAGTGTATTTCAGCACAGCCATTTGCACAGTTAGTGACCTTTACTGAGCCAAGGAGCAGCACATTATTGCATCCTTAGTCCAGTTGCCATGCTCCTTTTCCAACCTCCACTCTTACCATGCTAGTGACTGACGAAGAAATCCATACATTTTTAGAATATGGGGATTTTGATCTCTCCCATTTCCCCTTGACAGCACTGTAATTATGATAATTGGGTTATTAAAGTGCCATAATGCTAGATAAGGTACCATAATGGGGCTTTTGACAGGATTTAACATAGATTAGTGCTTAAGTAAACCCATTTTTCCATCAGGCACGTAACAACTGTGGGTCTGCAAATGTGGCTGGTGGGCATATTGCTGTTTGTCTCTTTATTTTTTTTTTTTCTGTTAAAAGCACAGCAAATTAACTATTAAACCTGTCCTGAATTAAATCTGGAAAAACATTTTCAGTAAACTTTACCCTGTTATCCTCTCTGTGTACCTCTTTCCACCTCTCTAGGTATATGCTTTAGCACAAATTGTAGTGAACATAAAAAATTCTAGTGAACATTTCAGTGAAAATCATGCATTTTTACATTAGTAAAATTACATTTGTCTGTTAAATTATTTTTCATCATTTTTTTAAAAAAACAAAAGAAACCTCCTGTGTGATTTCACCAGTTTGTGTTCAGGAGAAAATTCCCCCATGTCCAGAGAATCAGAGCCAATATCACTTTTATCCCAAATTTGTTCCCAATATGCAACTCCTTAGCTTTAAACTGGCTTTCTGCACAGGGATGAATTAGCTCTGCAGTCTGATCTGCAAATACTTCAGGCTTCTGAGAACTGCAAGGTGTGTAGTTTTCCAGATGTCCTCCCCATTTTGAAACCTTTCTCATGGATGTTTCCAGCCTGTCCTTCCACAATAGAGGCATCCCAAAGGAGAGGATTCTATTTCTCTCCACTCTGATGAGGTGCCTCTCAGCTGAGGAGTGGTAGGTTCAACTGCTTGAATTGGATCACAAATGCAGAAAGCACCTGAGTTCTCACAAACCACAGTGTGAAATTGGCATTTGCTTCCTCCAGTGTAGGGGGTAAGAGTGGCAGGAAAATCTCATTCTTGGGAGGAACAGGCAAGAGAGATGTTCACTGGTTATCTGTGAGTGAAGCTGTGAGTAAACCCTGCTTCCAATTCACACAGCCAAGATCAAGGTGTTAGTGGAAGGAGTGAGCAGCACAACAGAAGAAATGAATGTCAGAGCAGCATGTCAGAGCCATAACACCTTTCTTCTCCTCCTAGATATGGCCGTGCAAAATTTTGTTGGAGATGCATTCAGAGGAGCGACCTGGGTTGCATTGCACAATGGTGGTGGAGTTGGCTGGTAAGAACTTATTTGTTTCTAAAGCTGGACTCTGAATCCCATTACCACTGCTGTTTATGCATGTGAGGAGGAGAGACTGGAGGGAAGCTGCAGAAAAGTTGTGTGTATTGCTGGGGTAGTACAATGTCATGATGGGTAGGATGGGTTTGGAGACAAGGGCTGAAAGGATGTAGTAGAAGGTAAAGTGTGGTGCTGTATGAGGCTTTTGTAATTAATGCCTGTATATCTAGAAAAAAGTGTTTTGAACATTGGCCACAGCACAGTTTGGAGAAGTTGATTTGCCAAACAAGGACAGTCTGCCATGATCTTTTTGATCAGATCCTGCTTCCAAAGTTGTCTTCACACATACACAGACAGAGTGTTAGTGGATGGATTATGTTTAGATTTCCCCTTAAACTGTATCTAAATCTGTGACTTTAGGACCCCAATATAAATGCTCATGTGCTAAAGTGCAGTGAGGGGCTATTGATACAAAACAGCCCAGGTGCCAGCGAACCCCCCAGCCATCTTTCTCCCCTTGCTTGTGCCTGGTAGAATAAAAGACCACAGAAAAGGACTGGATTAAACACCTCCTTCATATAAGATGCAGAACTAAGAGAAATGCCTAAATTGAGAAGCAGAATGAAAAAAATATCATGTATGGAGAGGGAAACTAATCACTTTCATATGCCACTAAAAGGTTACTCTGGGTTGGCAGAGGTTTAGAGGAAAGGAGGGCCTGGCCACAAGCTTTAGTTCTGGTTTGTTCTTTCCAGCATAGTCCAGCAAAACCTCTCCCATTTACAGTCATGTCTGTATTTAGTGGTGTCACCAGTCAAAAGGGACACAACCCTCTATTAAACACTATAGTGAACCTCCCACTTCCCTGTTCCGTCCAGCTCTGGAATATGCCAGCAATAGCAAGCCAAAGAACTTGTAGCAGATGTTCTCCTCAGAGACACAATGATACTTAATTATTACTCATCTGGATGAATTGGATCTAGAAATATCCCTTAAAGTCAAATGGAGAATTCTTTCTCCTGTACTCTAACTCCTTTGATTTCAGTGTAAGTAACTACTGAATAGAAGGTATGTGAGAATAAAATTGAACAGTGAGGTAAGAAAGCTTTCTGAGGGCTTAGACACATGGAATGAAAATCTGGCTTTACTGACTTCAGCGATAACAACTACTGTGGCCAGGATTTTATTTGCAACTTCCATAATTCTGAATGGAAAATACATACCAGAATACCTGCTTACTCTGGTCTTCTCAGCCTCAGACTCCAGAGAGAGCAGCAGACTAGATCTGTCTGGATGGCCTTAGCCAAGTTTAACCTTTTAAAATACCTGCTTATGAAATACAGGCAAAGAAAATAACCTTTTCACTACATGTTGTGCTAAACATTTAGAATATTTTTATGTTAATCGATAATTATAATTATTAGAATTGCTAAAATAATTGCTTATGTGTGTGCATGATGATGTTTAACTCAAATGATACAAATTATCACGTTCCCTGTCTCTCTGGCCTCTGCAAGGCAAATCCATCCTGCACATATCTATCCCTCTGAACAATTCAAAGAGAGATTGGCTGAATGATGATACTGCCCTTGCTTCTGGAAAACTGGCACTGCAAATTCATTTCTATTGTTTCAGTTGTTTCTTAAGTGGAGTTACATCATTAGAAAGAAGCTCTTCCCCAGGGCAGAGCAGAGGTGCTGTCATTTATGTAATGCCTCAGAAAGCTAGCCTGTGGCTGTTCACTGAAATCAAAATATCAATGGAAAAACAGGGTTTGGTTATGCTTTTTGACATTTCCTGTGGCTGCTTAGGTGGCTGTCATTGTGAAACAGTATCACCTTGTTCTTGGGAGCAGTCATCACCCTCTGTGATTAAATTACTGCGCTTCAATGAAGAATGCACAGCTTGAAAATTAGTCCTGTCTCTGCATGAGCCTTAATAGGCTGAGACTCAGATGCGGTAGCAATGTTGTGTCATTAGATGCCCTGGTCTGGAGAGCTGTTGAAAGCCACAGCAGGACAGGTGGTTCTGCTCAGCTTAACTAATCATGGCAACACCCTGGCTGGTTAAAGTGCTGCACCCCTTTGCCTTCTAAGGAGAAAGAGAGGACCAACTTAAAGGTGGCAAAAGAAGCAAAATCAACCCCCAACCATAACAAATTACTTTCTTTGCCTGGAAGAAATAGATGTCTTAGGTTTTAGGGCCCCACTTTTCTTTTTCTCTAGAGAGCTAAACATTCAGCTGACTTTGCCATAAAGAAATCTCCACCTGCCTGATAACATCTTCTTGTCATCAGCTGATTTGGAAATGTGAAAGTGCATGTGGAAGCTTTATATATATATATATATATATATATAAAAATTATAAACAAATATGCATGTTATTAGAGAGAAATTAAGTTGTCATTGGCAAGTTTCTGTTCAGGGATTTCAGAAATGGCACTTGCACTGTGTTCAGCTACCAGTCCTCCCACAGAGGCTGGGCTTGCCTGGAACTGCTGACAGATCTGCAATGTCTTCCCTACAAGACTAGAGAAGTGCCCTTCACCTGCTTTGATTTTTCTGTGCTATAGCCTTGTGTGGCAAACAGCAAAAGCAGGATTAATATTTATTTAGTTGGAATCTGCATCACGTGTGCTGTTTGAGAGATTTAGGATTAACATAGTCTTGACTATAATTACAGCAAATTAATGTTATTTATTTCTTGCTCCCTGTTTATTTGCAGAAGAATGTATGTTAGCACAGAGCCGTAGTAACCTGTAGTAACAAAAAGGCAGAAGCAATTTAAGAATTGAACAGCATTGTTGACAGTGTGACATCTTGATTGTGAGAGAGGCCTTGTTTTCTTTGATCACCTTAGGAGACGACATCTGGAAATTATAGGAGGTAGCTTAGGTCAAAATGCCACATGTTTCTTTAATTACCTGAAAATGTGACCCAGTGCTAATGAAGGCAGAGAGCTCCCCTTTAAAAGTAAGGGGTTTTAGTAGAAAATCCATCCTAACAAACATTGGCATTTAATTTATGAGTGATTTTTAGATACTAGAACAATTCTGGTGAGTGATTCTTATTTACACTGGAGCAGCTCCATGGAAATCGATGGAGGAACTCTAAATTTATAGAGTGCAAGTGAGATCAGACACTCGCTGTTCATGCCTAAGCTTCAATGGATGCTCTTTGGGATGCTTTGCACAAGGAGGATCTTTGCCACCAACAGAACATCATCTTCCTGTGTAGAATGTTTTTATAAAGCACTGATCCAGAGGTCTGGTTTTCTTATTGTCTGATATTGCCAATAGGCTGTCTTGAGGTGTGCTCATACTGTGATCTGAATTACATTGCAATGGAATCATTGGTGTTCGTGAGTGTACTCTAACTTGGTACTTTGACAGTAAGGAATAGTGCTAATTTGGTCTCTGTACAAAGAAGCAGCAGAGTATGGTGAGGTAACTGGCCCTGGTCTTGATATAATTACATTTGTAATGTTGTCATCCAGTCTGGTCCTCTCTTTTGGAGAAGACAGTAACAACACGAGCTATTAAAAAAGTAGAATTTGCAAAAAATGAAGATGTTAAGGTGTTTGTTTTCATCCCCAAATGAGACTAAGAGCAGAACTAATAAAAGATTTCACACAGTAAAAAGATCCTGGGAATTAAATTCCAGGCTCAAAAGTGTTGACAGTATCAATCAAAAATAAAGATTTTGTTTTGAAGAGACAGAGTTTATAATATTCAAACATCTCAATTGAAAACTTGGCTGTTTCAAATTTTCCTGCTAAAAATAAGAAACTGATTCATTCACTGACATTCTGTGTGAGAACTGGCAGTTTCAAGAAAACTGTGCCTTTCAAGAGAAAATTTATTTGTAATAATGATATATCTAATAATGGTGAATTGAGGCAGTTCACAGAATGATGGTGACATCTCGATCTCTAAGTTCCTTGCTCAGCTATGTGATAGGGTCCTATATAGCATACAGGTAGTGTATATAACTAGTGAGAGGGAATTAACATCACGTAAGTATCAACATCATATTGAAAATGAGAAAATGTGAGTTCTAGTTTCAGGAAGTAGATCTCAGGTCTGTGAGGCTCCAACGTAGCCTCGTTTCCCCATTTCCTGAGAAGCTCAAGTTACTGCTGGAAAATATACAGTAAGAAACGATTCCTTCCTGGACTGGAAGACACCTAACTCCTGTCTGATTCATGGATATGTCTGATGTTATTCTATGGAAATTTTGTAAACTTATTTGTTATATTAACAATAAAACAGAGAGGACACAATCCTGCCTCTGGGGATCTCCATTAGCAATCTCTCACAGTATGTGGTGGTGTACGATATGCCCCGTCCCTCAGGTACTGCTGAGGCTGTGTTATAATGCCAGAACACCCATAGATTTCCAGCAACAGATAATTATCCAACTGCATTCACAACTATTCACCATATGCAAAGAAACAGGAACTTGAGCAGGCCAGATTCAGCAAGTCAGACGAGACGTTTTCTCTGTATGTTTTCCCTGTCCTTTTAAAACCAGACTGGTATTTCTCCTCCATATAATCTGTTAGTTTTAAGATATTTCTGTTGTTCCTCTGCCAATAAGTCTGCTTCCTGAAAAGTTGGCACTTGATGCCTTTAAACATCTATGTATCTCATACAAAATGAATGACTGTTTTTGAAATGATCAAGGCAGATGTGCATTGTGGTGGCTAACGCTTTTTTAATAAAATACTTATGCTCTCTCATTTGTCCCAAGAGCATATAAATAGATCCATCTGTCTGCTTCAATAAGTACACAGTCTTCCCCACGATCCTATCTATATGGCAGACTTGAGTGTAGCAAACATAAACAGCTTAACCTTTAAAAATACCCTGAGACAGGTAACTCTCCAGCCCATCAGAAGTGCTAACCTTTCTTGACTTGTTTCTAGAGCCAGGACAGTGTGCAAGTCCTCAGGAGATGCAGCACAAGCTTCATTTTTGGCACTTCTTCTCTTGGAGCAGATACTGACTGCTAGCTGGGCGTTACAGGAAAGGTGGAATGGGTTTGCTGCAGGCCAGGAAACTAGACCTTTGCCCTGCTAATTTTATTTATTTATTTATTTATTAAAGTATAAAAGGTCACTGATTGTGCCTTTTACTGAGCACCGTTTCATGTTCTCATCCTTCTTCCAGTGCAACTGAACAAATTCACTCCTGTGAATTCTGTGGGATTGGTTTGAATCATTTTGATTTAATTCTCTTACATTTGTATCTTTTTAGGGGTGAAGTGATCAATGGGGGATTTGGCCTGGTTTTGGATGGGTCCAAAGAGGCTGAAGAACGGGCTAAGATGATGCTCAGCTGGGATGTTTCCAATGGAGTAAGCAAAACTCATTATATATGTCCACTTTAATATCTTCCTTCCTCTGGGACTATGTTTGTTCCAGTGCTTCTTTTCATTTCAACTGAACGGGAGTATGAGCACTCAGGCAGGAGCTTTGAAAATCTGGCTTTTTGTATCCCAGGAATAGTCCTAATGGGCTGAGTGACTAATTCTATTTTCTGCTTATAACATGGGTGGTTATGAGCATGATTTCTCTAGAGTCAGCAGGTTGTTTGTTTGTTTTCTCCAACTTCAAAGGACTTTAAGTCAATAAAAGGGGCTGAATAATTCTTTGGTAATGTGTCGGGACCACCCTCTCTGGCTTTACAATATATCAGAGACCAATAGTTTACATGTATCTTAGTGTGTCTGGTTTTTTAATTTTTTTAAGTAGAAATGGAAGCATGCTTAGGATAATTTTGTTGAACATGTTGGCATTGTTGTTTGCCTACATAATACAATTGACAACTCTGAGCTTTAGTCTTGTTTATTGCTAACTTTTAGATCTAGGTATCTTGAAAAGCTTGTCATTTAAGAACCAACTTGTCCAGCCCTTGCTATCATTAGAGTTTTTGTATTCCATTAGTGCCCAGATAGATCCTGTTTGGGTTTAAGACTAGTATCTCATCTATGAAGTGGCAGAGAGGTTTTGATTCAACACTTGTAGGGAACCAAATCAAGAGAACATAGTGATGCACAGTCCAATTAAAGGACAAAGCTGTTATGTTTCAGTCACGTAACTTCACAAGGACCTGATGTATTGAGGGAGCTCCTTGTCAATGCTGACATGATCTGTTCTGTTTTATTCCTCAAGAGAACTGCAGAATTCCTTCTTGCCTTAAACCTAAACATTTTTTATTCCCCCCATAAGACCTGGCATGACTGGGGGTAGAAGAGGAGGAGGAACAATTTACACATATTTCCTGTCCCAGATCTGAAATAACACCTTAGTAAACTGTTAAGGAAAAAGGAGGAGGACAATTATATTAATTTGTAAATTAGAGTAATGAAGACAAACCCTTAACAAGCACTGTGTATCAGAGACAGCCTATTAAAGACCCAATACATCTTTTGCTGCTCTGATTTATTGCAAACAAAAGTTCCACTCCTCCATACACATGCTGAAAAAGGACAATCTGAGAATGCCACCCATATTATATACAAGACTGGAAAGACACTGGAGTGTACTCTTGAAGATATGCTGCCAGGAATAATCATAGGTGAGTGGCAGGGAAACTGAGTTGTTGACTTGAAAGGTCACTTCTCGGTGTTACTGCTATGATCCTGGGAACTTTTATTAGCCTTAGATTAATCATATGCTTAAATATTTTGCTAAATGGGAACCTAAGTATTTTTTTTCTTGAACAATTTTAAATCTGAATATTTCAGACACTGATTTGCAATTCATAATAGAGAGATTTGTAAGGCATTGCATACAGGGAAGGACTTATTTCCTTTCTGCCAAATCTTTGACTTTTTTATCTGGGGAATCTTGCTTATACACAGATTGAAACACAGAGCTTTGCTGTTGGAAGAGGAGTTTACCAGTTCCCTGTCCATGGATTTTCATCCTTATATGCTGGCAGAGAATTTGGCTCCTTGACCTCACAGCTTGAAAATGCATTGAATGACATTTTCCTTTTTGAAATATCTATCCCACTACAAAAACATAAATTGCTTAAATCATACTGTTATCTAAATCAAGTGCTGGTTTTACAGAGTGCACAATTATTTTCAGTGGAGTTTATAAGGCACCTGGCTCTGCCAGTGCTGCCTGCCCAAGAATATGTTTCTGCATGAAAATATACCGAGTCTATCCAAATACTGATAAAAGTAAAGTAGGTATTAAAAAAAAATTACTTTGAAAATCTGTAAGGGAGCTAGAAGCTGGCAGAAGGTTGAAAGATTTATTTTAATGAAATTAGGTGCCAGTGTTTGCACAAATGTTGTGTAAGATGGATGTGGCAAGAGAAATGTACGATTTTTACACCCATTGATTTTCTGGTCTGACAGGTCGCCAGACGCTGCTGGTCGGGTAATGACTATGCTTATGAGACGATCTGCCGAGCAATGAAAGAGAATGCCACACTGAAGGTGACTCTCCCTCACAAGGTGGTGGATGAGAACATCTTGGAGCAAGCCCTGAAATGTTAGTGGTATTCCAAGTGCAATGTTGTCCTTGCAGATAGGTTTGAAGTTGCTTTCCTGATATCCTGTTTTGCTCTCTGTTCAAATGATAAAAGCTTTGCAAATGTCTCTTCCATGTGAGTTATTTTTTCCCCCCTTTACCTTGTGTCCTGTTTTTTTGGTAGAATAGGGTTAATTTTCTTTTTAGTAGCTAGAAAGCACTGTGTTTTGGTTTCAGTGAGGATTGTTATAAAAAATGTTGATAACTACAAGGACACCATGCTTGAGCAGTTTCCAAGAACAGAGGACTTAACGGGGCAAACCTGATAGGTCCACTGATGTCAGGAACAGTCTTTTCACTAGGATATTTGGAACAATGTTTGTGATAATAAACTATTCATTGTAAGGAAAGGAACTGGAATTTTGTCCCTGAAAAATTAATTTAAAAAAAAAAATCCACTTGTTCCTGATAATTCATAAATTAAGGAGAGTCTTAGGTCTGGCAGATCAAACGTGGAATGGGAATTGGAACTCAGTCTGCTGCTATCGTCACAGAGCCTTGAAATCCAGTAGCCAAACACATCGGTGTGTAAACAAACTTATTCTTCAGTTGGTGGAGGATGTACTGGTATCACATGTGCTGGACTCAAGCCTTTCTATATTGCCATAAAAGCATTTGGTGACTGCAATAGAAAGTGACAGGTAACCCGTAACTGGTTAGCACAGCTAGCCTGCAAGTGTTTTTCCCTGAAATTTTCACCCAAGATTTTCACCAAGCAGGAACAGAATGCAGTACCAGGAAGTGAGTGGAAAAGCTTGAGGGCATTAAGTACTAGACCATTTCCAAACATCTTACAGCAAGGCCAGGAAAATATGGAACAACACGTAAATTAATGTGAGCCAAATTCTGCATCAGCCTGAGATGATGCCATTCTGCTAAATCAGGTATGTGTGCTTTGCTGCCTCACAACGAGTTTGCTCTTTTTCTAGAAGCCCACTGCACTTGAGCAGCTTCTAAATGGACGGAAACCTCCAGAAAATCTAGATCCTTAGTGCTCACTGCTGCTTTTTAATGAAAAACATGGGCTACTCACCCATTTGAATGCGAGTGGTGCAATTAGTAAAGCACTATAACAAAATGATCATTTCCTTCTGAAATGAAACAGAACTGATGTGAAACAAACTCAAGTACCAAAGACAAGACAGCATGTGCTTCCCTCACAAAGAAGTTGAGTATAAAGTAAAATAGAGATAGAAAGGTCGTTTTAGTCTCTATTTTTCTTCCCAGGAAGAGTTAGGAAGGCACAGAACCCAGTGTGCCTAAATGCACCTGAAAGAAATGCGTATTTTGCACCCTCTGGTACTTGCCTGGTGAGCACACTCTGCAACTCTGTATTGCCTCTGGTTCCAAATAAAGGAAACGTTATTTATTTTGAATCACAAATCAGTTCTTTACTCTGTTCACGTACTGTATATGTCTCCAGATGAATAGTGAGAGTCTGGCATCTGCTTTTAACTGAACCTTCTGTGAAGTGCAATCTGCAGTTGATTGGAATCGCATTACATTATGGGGAAAAAAACGCCCATATTGCCAAGTTATACGATTGAGATGTGAGTAGCTGTCAGACAGATTTGACAGCCTTTGCTTTGACATATGTTATGCATTAGCTATAATTAATGACCACACTGGACTGGGCCCAAAGTTAGTCTTGTACTAAACCCACTGTAGTCTTCATAGCCCACAAGCACTAGGGTACTGTTTTGTCATGAGCAAGAGCAAGAAAATACATTGCCTTTCCTGTACTAAGGAAAGTAGAACTGCTCCATAGGTTTGTCTTAATTCGGAGTTAAAAATCCACAAAAGATAAAATGTTCAATAAAGTTATTATGAATTCTTCATCTTAGCATTGTTTCATACTGGGGTACCTGCCAGCATGCTCATCTTCACATCCCAGACAAAAAAGGAACCTTGTTTTCATCCTTGTAGCTTTATTGACCAGAGGACATAACCTTGCAAGTATACTCGTGTTTAATGCCACTCAAGTTCCTGGGAGTTTACAGCTCTGGACTACCTGTAGAGAAACAAAGAACCTCCCATCCTTGCAAAATCCCTCAGCGGAAAGGAGAAATAACTTATCGGCAGGATCACAGCTCCATCTGCTGGGACCGCTCCTCAGTCCCACAGCAGGAGGGGGCTCATATCATTTCCACAGCAAATACAGGATAATTTTCACTTTTCCTTAAGTACTGGAGTGTCAGAAGTCAGCTGAACATTCTCCCAAAGAAAGCTTTGCCCAAGAATGAAAAAAATACTGTCTTATTCATTAGCTGGAGTTGTAGGAGGTTTTTGCTTGGGTTCAGCTGACTTTCAGCATCAGCATGTCATTTTGGAGCCTCTTTCCTACCCTCAATCTTTCTTGCCAGTGTTTGTCCTTTCCCCTCTCCTCTGCCTCAGCACTCCTTATTGCCCTCCCTCGCTCAGGTCCACTTCCTCGAGTCTGTCTGTCTGGGGTGATGGAGGGCACGGCTGGGCTTTGCACAGGACATCTGCAGTAGTCGAGGCTGGTTCATGACGCTGTTTTCCTATTTCTATGGAAAGTGCCCAGATATTTTGTTCGAGTATTTCCCTATTGCAACTCTCCACACGTGACTGTGAGCCGAGTGTTGCTCTGCTCCAGCACAGCTTCCTCCTTCCTATTAACAGAAATAAACAAACACCGGAATGCTCCCCAAACACCGCACTAACTCCTACTATAACACTTTTGCAGCAG
>NW_010293963.1:0-204 GCF_000700745.2 Antrostomus carolinensis
CGCACGTGGGGAGCGGGGCTGTGCGGGGGGGGTTCTGCGCTGTGAAAAGGAGCGTTCTCCCTCGAAGAAAAGCGTTTGGGGGACTTTATGTTTGTTTGTTTTCTTGAGATTGATGTCGGGAGAATCGTTCATCTCTTTTTCGATGTTTCCTGAGTGTGTTTTCGGCGGGACCCGGCCCCCCAGACCCCTCCCCGACCCACAGGA
>NW_010293963.1:259-656 GCF_000700745.2 Antrostomus carolinensis
CACCTCCTGTTTGTGAGAGAACATCTAGGGATTCTATTTTCTTTTCTTTTCTTTTCTTTTCTTTTCTTTTCTTTTCTTTTCTTTTCTTTTCTTTTCTTTTCTTTTCTTTTTTTCTTTTCTTTTCTCTTCTTTTCTCTTCTTTTCTCTTCTTTTCTTTTCTTTTTTCTTTTCTCTTCTTTTCTCTTCTTTTCTCTTCTTTTCTTTTTTCTTTTTCTTTTTTATTTTCTATGCTATTCTCTATTCTATATATTCTATTCTCCACTCTCTTCTATATATTCTGTCTATTAGCAAATTCAGGTAATAAAAGCACAAAGCGGAGCTGGTTCTCCCTCATTTCAAAGCGATAAGGCGCTACGTTGTGTTGCCCATTTCACCGGCTGTGAAAGGTGACCCGAAT
>NW_010293963.1:715-1889 GCF_000700745.2 Antrostomus carolinensis
GAATAAGAGTTGCACAGATCTGTACCTAACCGAGGGCAGGTCTCTTGGCACTTGGCACAAGGTTGCGTGTTAAAAACCCCTCGGATTCTCTTCTGGCTTTAGAAGTTGGAAGTTCAGTGACAAATTTGCGTGTCCTCTTGAGTCGTTTTAGCGAGCGAATCTTTTTACTTGAAGGACTTTAGTTAAATTCCTTGCTTTTTTATTTACGGGAGGATGCTTACAGGACGTATTTAAAAAAGTACTGGTGAGCATTTTTAATTACTGCCTTGGAATAATCTGCTCGTTGGCACCATCAGCCCGTCCTGCTTTTCTCTCTGTCTTATGTGCTTGATCAATGATCAATACAGCCTAGTTTGGTGGAGTCGATGAATCAGAGTTGAGGAAAACTGGGCGACCAGTGCCCCACGCACTGGCTTGGCTGGGACGGGAACCCTGCAAGGGTGTCACTTGGAGTCGGTCGGGGCAAGTACGTCTGATTGGGGTGACAATATTTAGAACCCGGTGCGGGAAAAACCAAGCGCAGGATCAGCCTTAAGGAAATTTCTGTCCTAGCAGAAGGCACACAACGACGAAACGGCTACTTGATTTATTTTTTTAAATGCTTTTTATTAAAAAAAAAAAATGCTTTAGAATTTAAAAAAATTCTTTTATTAAAAAAAATGCTTTAAAATGTTTTAAAATGCTTTTAATTTTTAAAAAATGTTTTTCGTTTTATTTAAAAATGCTGTAAAATGTTTTAAAATTATTTTATTTTTTTACTGCTTTGAATTTTTTAAAAAATGTTTTTAAGTGCTTTTAATTTTAAAAAATGTTTTTAATTTAAAAATAAAATGCTTTAAGTTTTAAATTTTTTTAAAATTTTTTAAAATGCTTTTGTTTTTTAAAAAATGCTTTAAAATTTTAAAAATTGGTTTGAATTGAAAAAAAATCATTTTGATGCTTTTAATTTTTAAAAAACGCTTTTTAAAATTTGAACTTCAAATAGCAAATTGACACGCACGAGGAAACAACCATTTCTTTTCCTCCTTTCAACCATCTCTCCATTGATTCTCGCTTCGACAAAGCCGAACGACCTTCTCGGGAGCATCCTCACCCGTGTGTCCCACCTCCCCAGGGGCTCAGAGGAGCGGGGGGGCTCACCCCGAATCGGGTTTGGGGGGTGGCGCGGGGGGTT
>NW_010293964.1:0-3781 GCF_000700745.2 Antrostomus carolinensis
CCCGCCGCGCTGCCCGGCCCGGTACGGCACCATGACTGTCGCACGGCTCGACCAGGGCCAGCGCTACCGGCCGCGGATGGCCTTCCTGAAAAAGGTGAGGCCGGGGGGATAGCCACACCGCTCTGGTCATCAGCATCGGGCGAGCACGTCGGGGCGGTGTCCGGGTGGGGTGATGCGGTGTCTGGGGCAGTGCTGACCTGTGCTCCGGGCAGAGGGACCTGTGTTCATAGCATCTTGCCTGCCTACAGCTCTCCAGGGCCCTTCTGGGGGTGTGAGGTCCGAGGGGTGACAGCCCCCTCCCCGGGGGTTTCAGGCTGTGACCTGTGGTGGATCCCTGGGTTCAGGCTGGGGGGTTGAGGGGCAACATGTGCTGGAGTCGTGGAAGAAATAAAACTATAATAGCGTTTATTTGTGTAGCTTAACCTCAGCTGAATTATTCTCCTGGCATGTTTTCTCCCTCTCCCATCTTTTTTCCCCAAAGACCCTCAAAACTGTGCCATTTCCTAGAGGAAAAACCATCATTTGTGATGCCAGACAGCCCAGTTCAGCTCTGGGCCCCAGTCGGTCCAGTGTGTGCGTTCCCAGTGCTTCCACCTGATGTCCGTTTTCAGAGGACACATCATGGCCAACTGCCTGTCTCTGCCTCTTTCCACTTTTGTTCAAAAATGAGCGTATTTGTGACCAGAAAGAGTTGAAAGAGTGGGAAGATGTATACCTACGCTTTTGGATGTGATGTGTAATTTTGTGAAGCATTCGGTGTTTTATTTTCTGTAACATTCATTCAGAAGTGTAGCCGGTTTTAGTACAACTGCTATCTGCAGATTTAAAAAAGCAGAGTGTTAAGCTAGCTCTTCTCCCACCCACCTCTCCTGCTTGTGGCTTATCCTGTCGAGTGGAATTAACTGAATTTCCAGTGACAAGTACAGTCAGCCACTTGCTGTTCAGTTTGTAGTTAGCTCTCCTCCAACACCCATGACATGAGGAGGATTCCAGGGGGAGAAGAGGGGAGAAATTTGGGGCTATTCAGTGCTGAGCTATAAGCCTGACAATACAAGCACCATAATTTTTACACTAGACCGAGTAAAAAAGGTGGGGGTTTTTTGTTGCTGTGTCTTTCAAGGTAGATTTAGCTGGGGAGTCCTGCCAAAGGAAATACTCTGGGCCAAATTCTGCACTGAGTAATATTCTCTGGAGTTGCATGTGGGGGTGTAGAGGAGAAGCTGTGTGGAGAAAATAACCTCCAGCAGCTGTGCTTTGGCTGCTCCTTAGGAGTGCAGCAAAAAGTGCTCAGAGTTCCTCAGGTGGGAAGATCTGTTAAAGATCTCCGGTGTTAAAGTTACTCAGGTGGGAAGATCTGTTAGGGAGCATGTGCCCCTCACACTGTGAGCAGTGAGGGTTTGAGTAGTTCTACTGCTTTGCAAGTCTAAGATCTGTTAGCATGAGAGGAAAAAAAACAGCTCCCAGATGGTCAGCAGAAAGGCTTTGGCTCTCATCTCTGCTTTCATTCCTCCTCTGTTTTTTCCAGACCTCAGGCAAGCCGTGTATGAAGCCCTGGCTGTTCCACGCAGGCAGCCGTGTGTCCCCAGAGCTCCCCTGAAACACCCAGCACCTTTACTGCTTGCCTGTGGTGGGAGCTGAGGATACTCGGCACACATCCAGGGAGCACCTTGCAGGCTTAGATCCACGAGGTGCTAAGCCTGCAAGGTGCTGAAGCTAAGGAGCTAAAATCCTAGAGAGAAGCTTTCTTAATTGCTTAAGTTTGTGCTCGAGCTTTGCCATCAGCTGGCACGTAACGCCGTCACCGTGGGCTTGCTCCAGCCGCGCAGGGGGGATTCCTGCCGCGCTCTCAGGCTGCTGGCACTGCTCTGCCTCCAGCTGCCATGTCTCACCGTCTGCTGGCTCTTTGGCAAGCGGCTCGTGACCGCAGCAATCCTGCTATTGGACTGGGGGAGAGGAAAGGAGTTTGCTTTATGGGGGGTTGGCAGTGCTGTGAGGTTGCTGTGAGGTTGCTCTGCACAATTCAGGCTGGATGTGGAGCTTGGTCTTCATGGCTGAACTCTGGGGGAACCGGGGAGCCCCCTCCAAGGCCCTGCTAGTCCATGAAATACCCATGACTAACGCTTAGATTGTTTTATTCTATATTTTTCCCCTCCTAAACTGTCTTGGGAGGAAGAATATTGGCAGAAAAGTCTGTTGAGATAGGGAGGAAGCCTCTGAAATGCATTTTAGCTGTATGTGCTCAGCCAGATGCTGGGAGAGCTTGAGTCAGCTCAAGCTGTTGGTGCCTGTGCCTGCCCCACAGCCAGGATCTGGCATCAGCTGGCAGAGCAGGAGGCAGAGCCGGGCAGGGTTGTGCTCTCCAGCAGCTGCTGGGCTGTGTATTTTGACTTGCTGTGCCACGCGAGCTGCATCGTGACTCATACCCCGTGGGCAGGGCTGATGGATGCCGCTTGCCTTTTTTCCTCTGCCTCCTCCTTACTCTGGTTCCCAACTGGAGAGGGACCAGCCTGGGGTCTGCAGCGTGGCTGGGGGCTTCTGCAGCCTGGCTTCAGTTCTCTGGGTTTAGACTGTCCACCAGCTGCTGGCCTTCATCTACCTGGACATTTCTTGAGGTGTGTGAACATCTTGATGGTATTTTTGCTGGAAGGTGCTATCCATCAGACTCCTGCTCTCTGCTCACATGAGGTCCTGGATGTAGCTGGAGCTGAGCTTTACACCAAGCTCAGCCTCACCCCATCCTCGTTTTCACTTTTCCAGATGGGGAGATGCTGGTGCCCCACATTTCTGTGTAAGAAATGTGGTGAGAGGTGGTGTGCTCAGCCAGGTGGGACTGTGCTTCGCTTTGGTTTTTGTTGCCATGTGGGTTTATGTAGGAGGCTCAGCTGGAGAGGTGACAGCAGCACAGTGAGGGAAGAGGGAGCATGTGGAAAGAGCCAGCAGCAGCCCTGCCCTCCCATTCACGGATTAACTTCCTTGGGATGAGGGGTTGCTGGGCACTGGGTGGGAGCAGGCCTCCTCTTCCTCTCAGCTTTAATTAAAGAAAAACAGGAAGTTTTAGGTGGTTAACAATTTTTTTTCATGCTTTCTTTTTTTTTCTGATCATCCATGAATGTGCAAAGAAGGATTGTTCATTGTAGACCTAGAAAACAATTGAATTGGCTTTCTGAGGCCAGAGTTGTGATGAAGGGATGCTGGGTTGATGCTGAGAGGGGCTGGACTCCTCACCTCAGAAGTGTTTTGCTGTCAGAGGCTCAGCACCCAGAGCCTGACAGATGCTCTCACCCTGAGGAGCTCGCAGGTGCCCAGAGGGTAAAGCTCAGAGAACCAGGATGGGAAATGCACCCGGGGTAACTCACCCAGGCAATCCATCAGCAGTCATGTGCCCCCGCTGCTCTCTTCCCTGGCAGAGCATCTGGGCTGGATCCATCCTCCTTCTCCGGAACTGTGGGTACCCCATAAATTTTGGATCATTTGTGGGTAAGCACTGTGCAGAGCAGATCCTCATCCTCCCTGGGGCTGCCCATGTGCTCCCAAAATGCAGTGATGCTTTTTCTGACCATTTATGAGTTCAAGTTTTGGTTTGCACACAGTGAACCTGATGACTTCTTGCAGTCAGATGGGAGGCAGACAGTTTTCCTGTTGTCTCCTCTGTGGCTTTCAGGGTGAGGTCACCTCTGTGCAGAGATTCTGGTTGATCTGAAAGGAGATCTCAGTGGGGCTCATGCCTCGCAGTGCTTGAGGTGAGTTTACCCCAGAGCCTGGCTCCTTTAGCAGTCTTCCT
>NW_010293964.1:3820-16701 GCF_000700745.2 Antrostomus carolinensis
GGAAGTGGCTTCTGGGCTCTACAAAATTCAAACCAGACAGTGTTTTGCTGGCTGAAAGCGTGACAAAATGTGCTGGAGCCTTTAGCAAAGCAAGTGAGTGTTCCCTCTGTATTTTCACCAGCTCTCCTGGCCGCCTGCCTGCAGGCTGGTGCTGATAGGAACTCCTAATCACCAGCAAACCCGTCATCAGCAGAGTGTTCCCTCAGGAGAAGAGAACAGGAGGAGACAGGCTGAGTTCTGCTCAGCGCTGAGCGTGGTTTGCCACCCGAGCAGCAGGCGCTCCCCGGCAGCAGCTCCCTGCCTCAAATCACTTGTTCCTTTTTAATCCGTGTTATTTCCCCAATGACAACAGGGAACTCGGCTGGGTACGAATGTGACCAGAGTCTGGAGCTCTTTGCTCGCTGAGGAAAGGGAACGTGCTGTGCTGAGAGGCTGTGGTGGGGGTTTCTGAGCCAATTCCTCACTCTCTGCTGGTAAAGACTCATTTTTCCAGCCCACCGGAGAGCGAGCAGCAGCCCCGTGCTGGGGCAGGGTGAGCTGTGCTGCTTCTAGGGTAGAACAAGTCCTGCTCCAGCCTGATGCAACCTACCTGGTGGTCTTGACAGTATCTCTGTGTGGTGATGAGGTGCTGTCTGCAGAGTGGACACAGAGTTATGGAGAGAGGAAGTGATTTCCCCAGCATCACCTGTGTTTGCTTAGAGGAAACTGATTCTGAGTTTCCTAAATTGGTGCCCTGCCTTCTGGACTGTCCAGCCTTGTCTCGACTCACACAGCTACACAGGCATCTCTCCACACCCACCCTTGAACTTGCTGAGGTTGATATTGGGGGTTCAGTTAAAAAAAGCTAAAAAAATATTCATATCCCATTGCTTTGAGGCTGGTTTTGTTATTTTAAAATAATTTATAGAAGTATTTATACAAATATTTCTGTGAAATCTTACCAGGCTTCTCCATTTTGGTATTAATTTGACACTGGCTTTAGAAAGAGTCTAAAATAAGCTTTTACTGTCAAGCCCAGAGTGCATCCTGTCACTACAGGCTTAAGTCCTCACTCAACTTGGCAAGACTTAGGACCAAAGTCACTGTGGTGCCTTTGAAGACAATACCCTTCATTATGCCCGAGTGTCATCAAGTCATGCTCATTAAATCCTCTAATCCTGGTTAAAAAGCTCCAGCCTCACCCAAAATGAATGTGTGGAGAGACCAAATTGGTCCTGTTGGACCAGTTTTGATTTAATATCTCTGGAAGCAGAAGACAAAAAGAAGAGGATCTTCCACAAAGCTGATACTCTCATGGTACTTGGATAATATAAAATGAGGTGAGGACAGTGCCCAACCCCACCTGTCCAAGCAGAGGATCCTGAGTGCAAGCAGGAAGCTCTTGTACTTTTAGGATGGTGCTAGTAAGAAGTCAAATGTAAGAGGAGGAAAATACCTTTGAAAAATCTTCATCTTTAAAAAAATAATAATTTTAAAAAAGAAGAAAATTAGGAACAAGAAATAAAAAGTCTGGCTCTGAGGATGAGACTCATCCTCCATAACATGATCTGTTAAAAACTTGGGCAGTGAGTCTATAAACATCAGCATCCCTCAGCCAGCACGGGCTGGAGATGCTGCCAGATAGGAGGGTGTGTGGCTCCAGATGGTGTCTCTGCCCTGTGTCCCTGGTGCGACTGAGCTTTGCTGCCCACAGACCAGGCTGAGACCCCGGCTGGGTGAGTGCTGCCATCCACAGGAACGGCCAGAGAGTCCTTTGGACACCTCCTTCCTATGAGCTGGGCTGGATTTCTGTGTTTGCAGTCTGCTTTCCCACACATAAATTCTGGTCCCCACTGTAATGGGTCCTTGGCCAGCTTTTCAAAGCCTTGGCTCGGGTGCTGGCTGTACTTTCTCAAAGGATGGGCCGTTCTCATCTCCCCCGGGTGTCAGCTTCTTGCTCAGCAAAGCGGTGTGCTTTTCCTGTTGCTCTTCTAAAGTCCTGTCTGCTTATTCTCTGCAGACCAGAAACAGAACCTTTGCTGTTTGGTCTTCAGCCAAAATATTGTTTATTTTCTTGGTGCATGGTGCAATATCTACAAGTCTGTGCACAGCTGGGGTATTTGTGCAATAGAAGCAGAGATTTTATTTCTTCCCCCTTTTTTCTCTCTTATTGACCCAGCAAATAGCCACTGAACCAGAGAAGAACACTTATGGGTAGCAGAGTTTTTATTTATTTATTTATTCATTTGGCTCAGCTCTCATGGAGTGGTGACATCCAGTCCCTTGTCTGCTAACCCCAGCTGTGTCTTGTGTAAGAAGGAGTGATTCTGTGAGTCACTGTGAAAGATGACATGGTTTGGAGGTGGCATCTCTGATGGAAAGGGGAGGTTTGGAGATGACTGTGGTCATTGCATCTGTTCCTGTGACACAGCACTACACACCCCTCTGGGAGGCTGCCCAGAGCTGTGGTGATCCTGGGGATCCCTCCTGTCCTCTCTTGTTAATACTTCCCATCCCTGCTGTGCTTTGCAGGTTGAAGCACTTATGATGGAGATGCAGAATCCAGATACGGGCATTAAGATGCAGACTCAGACGGTGATGATCTCAAGCATCCCACATGCTCTGGCAGGTAAGAGCTTCACCAGGAGAAGGGACCAGGCCAAGGAAGTTCATCAAAGAAAAGCTTTTTGTGGCAGTTTCCACTGCCTGGATGCATACAGGAACCCGTGTTCCCCAAAATATTTGCTGTACATCCTTTGGGACATACTCACTCCCTTGATCTCATTCTCACTCGTGTCTCATTTCACTCCTATCTCATTGAATCAGAGTCACAGAGATTGATAATCACGTGCTTTTAGCTGTCTCACATGAGTTTAACTCGAGTACCTTTGCTTTCTCTTATCATACAGGTGAAGAGGTGCTTCAGCCTCCAGACCTGTCATATTCCTAGTGGGGCTGCATCACAAATAAGGATAAATATTAAAATCCAATTAAAACAGGCAGAATGGAGTCAGACTGAACTTCAGAAATGAACAACAAACAATTAGTCTCCCTTTTAGTGTTTCCTGCTAATAATAATTTTTCTTCAGTATGCAGGAAAAGAACCAAACATTCAACCCCCTTTTCTGCCTCAAAGTGACAGCTTTTCCTCCTTCAAGCAGGCTGAAGAAGGGACAGGGAGCTGTGCTGTGTCACCTATGGGATTACAGGCAGCTCTTATCACAGTCTCCTTTGTGCCCACTAGCTCCTTTCACAGGCCACTCTCAGTACCTCTGCTTCCCTGTTCTCCAAACCTCCACAAAAGCTCTTAGGAGGCATCCTCCACTGTAAATATTCACATGTACTGTACCAAAGTTTCCTTCTCCTGCTTTGGTCTTTCTGCAGCACTTTGAAATCCAGAACAAAACCTCCCACTGAAACCAGTGAGCTTGCTCCAGGCAATTCAGGAGACAACTTAACCAAATAGATTAATTTCTCCCCACTGTATTTGCAAAGCCTGGTAAGCCTTGTGTATTGTTTGCCCCAATTTAATTTTATTTATTTATTTATTTATAAACGAGGAAGCCAAGGCACTGAGATGAAGTCACTTGCCTGTGGGTACAGTCAGTCAGTGAAAGGGTAAGGAGAAGTTGGATGACATCTGAAGCTTATTCTCAGCAGCACCCTCCATGCCTCTCAGTACAAACCACGTCCTGCTTACATAGCTGTTATGAAGCTGAATTTGGTGGAGTGCTTTGCATCTGCAAAGGGTCTGGCCTTGCCTTCCCTCGCTGTCAGTGAATAGTAAAGACAGCACTGCAGAAAAGTTTCCCCTGTACTGAAGAAGACGTGCCACCTAGATTAAGTGCAGGGGGAACAAGTACTTCTCTTGATGTCTGACCAGTGTAAAATACCACTTCCTAAAATTCCATGGCGAGATGATGTGGAGGGAAGATGCCTGTTGGTGTTCATCCTCTTTGCGTGCTATCTGCTTTATTCTGGTTCCTTAACCAGAATTGCTACAAGTTCCCTCTTGCATAAGTCATAAATTCTAGTCAGCTCCTGATAGGAGTTACATGCTTCTTGTGTGGCAGCCTTCACTCTCTAAACTAGGGTATTTTTAGTGCTGTGCAAGTTGCATAGATACTGATTGTCATCTGGGTGTTGCAAAAGAGACTGGTTCATGTCTAGTGAGGGAATAGTGAAGATATTAGAGCAGTAGATGCAAATCCACTGAAGAGAACTTGGCTCTTCATGTGCAGGAAGCTAACTAGTTAAATTCAGTGTCAGTAAAATGGCTCACAACAGAAAAAACAGATAAACCTCGATGTTAAATGCACACCTTTGGGGGAAAACGCTTACAGAGAGAGCTGTCTAGAAATGAGTGATGAGATAATCCTTTAATTTCATCTATTTCAGGAAGCAGGCAGTAGGATAAGAGCTCTGAGCCCCTATTAGAAAGTTAAGTCATCACTGCAATGTCAAGAAAGGTCAACACCTCAATCTGCAATCCTAGGGGACGTTTGGAGGAAAAGACCAATAATTGATCAGGGAATGAGTGCATTTGGATGGAGGTTTGTGAAATTTGCCCCCCAGAACATAAAACTAAAACTACTGGAGGTTTGTGCTGGCTGTGGGTACGACTGGCCACACCCCACCAGAAGAACTGGGAGGGTTGAAGTGTTTGTGAATGCAGAAATCTTGTTTCCTTTTGATATGTCCTGTGATCAGTACAACTTGGATCTGAGACTGACATCCATTCTGCACTGAAAGTTGTGTCTCTTAAAGGACTCGAGAGGACTGGTCACTGGTCTCTTACTAAAACTGAGACAGGACCATATTCTGTGAATCTGGAGATATTTTGCAGCAAATCTTTCAAGACAAGATGGTGCAAAACAAGGGGCACTTCACCTTCCCTGGATGTGGAAGGTGTTGCCTTGCTTAAGTCCTTTCTAAGCCAATGATGAGGGTTTAAGCGTTGCTCAGGCCACGTGTGCTTCTGCACGCTCACACTGTGCCATCCTGAGGTCACTGCCTGCCTTGGGCTTCCCCTCCCAGGGACTGATGCCTCCTTGATCAGGAGAAAGCCTGAGAAAGCAGGAGAAACAACAACATGGCCAGTGAGAGACCAGCAGTGTGTTTTATCTCTGCTTCTCTCATGTGGTGCATTTGAAAGCATGTTTGCAAGAAGGGGTCTGTGCACTTGCTGGGCTCCAGAGCACGGTGAGGGGTGAGGACTGGAGAGATTTCCTTTTGGCCCATGGATTTTGACACTCTCCCAGTTTCAAGCACCTGACACTTTCTTTGTTTTACAGGTAATGATATAATGCAGTGGATTCTCCAGCGCTTGCAGATCCTTGAGGAAGGTGCGTAGAAGTGTAAAGACTGAGGCTTCTTCAGCTTTGAGTTGTAAAACTTCAAGGTCTCCATATGACAAAACCTCTTAGATTAATTCTTCTCTCCCGAGTAGCAGCTCACTGTTAAATTCCTGTGCAGTGTTTCTGTGCAATCAAAACATCTGCCTTCATTTTCAGAGGCTCTGCACCTGGGGGACATGTTTGTCAAATATGGATACATCTACCCTCTTCAGGAGCCAAAGAACCTCACCCTTAAGTCAGATGGCAGCCTCTACAGGTTTCAAGTGAGTTGCACCTTGTCTAAAGCCATTGTGAATGCCCCCTCCCTGGAAGTGTTCAAGGCCAGGCTGGATGAGGCTTTGAGCAACCTGGTCTAGTGGAAGGTGTCCCTGCTGATGGCAGGGGGGTTGGAACTGGATGAGCTTTAAGGTCCCTCCCAACCCAAACCAGTCTGGGATTCTGTGAGAGGGAGTTCAGCACTAGTTGAGAACAGGCAGCTGGGGCAATTCCCCAGGAGCTCTGGTCATGGGGCTGTGCTGTGTAACTGTCCTAGTCATTCACTGTGCAGGAGGAAGAGATCCACAGAGAAGCCTCAGGCCAGTTCTTCCAGTTCTATGTGTCAGATCACAGTTTACAGGGAAACTGTGATACTTCCTTCAACTAAATTAGCCTACTTGTCCAACTTCAAAATAGGTGCTTCCTTCCAAATGTGTGTTCCCTTCCAGATCTTAATGTAGCAAATGGAATGTACTGGTTGAAAACGGAATGATCTGGGGAGACTGAATAATAAATACACAGAAAGCACAGTCATACTGGGATCTTATCAAGGTTCATGGAACTAGATGAACTTTAAGGTCCCTTCCAACCCAAACCATTCTATGACTCATGGTTGGACTGTTTCTGATATGATGGGAAATTGGGGTACCCTCGTTGGTAGTTTGAATGAGGACACTGGTTCCCCCATGGTGCCAAATCAGGCTCCAGCATCACGCAGGCAGCAGTGAGAGGTTGGCCACGTTAACCAGCTGCAGAGCAGGAGTGGATTTGACATTGGCAGTTTACTGACCTCGATTCTCATGCTGTAGCTGGTCCCCACCACTGTGTGAGCTGACCCACAGCTAAGGAGCTGAGCCTCTGAGTATGGCGAGGGAGAGGTTTGTTCTCCCTCCAGTGTGAGAGGTGCTGCCTGCCTCTTGCTGTGAATTTGGGGTGCTAATGAAATGCTTGCTTTTCTGCAGACCCCCTATTTCTGGCCTGCACAGAGCTGGGCTGCTGATGACACAGACTATGGTAAGCAATAGTGTTGTGTGTGTTTAGGAGGTGTGGTTCCAGTGTGTGTGTGTGTGCAGTCCTGCAGCATCTCCTCTGTTCAGCTTTCTGTGCTGTGTATCCACATGTAAGGACCAGCCCTTGCATTTTCTTTCATACTATTTTGTGAATAATTCTCAGTGATGCTGAACTGAGGGAATACTCTGGATGTGATCACTTTGGGGTGGCCTTGATGAGATTAAGCATCTCTTAGGTTCCACTAAGATCCATCAGACTGGAATGCATCTGAAATACTTTGCTGGATAGGGAAGACTTTAAACAGAAGGTTAAATTTCTGTGAGTAGTTAAGTGTATTCCTGGATCTGAGCCCAAGACTATATTCCTGTAGATTTATATCAAGCCCTGCATTCAGAGATTGTTCTTTATATAAAGCACAGTGGCTCCCAATATCTCCTGATGGCTCTTTATATATTGATTTTTTTTTTTTTTTGTGGCCTTTATAATGCTTTTTATTACAGGGCTGGTGCTGAAACTTGGGCTGATCAGCTTGGTTGGCTGATGTGGGCTGTGCAGTTCACAGACCGATTTGTTTATGCCAGGATTGTCCTCTGTGGCTTTTATCTACATTATGCCATAGATCATCTTAAAAAAAAGCCCATTTTAGATTGGAATGTTTTTTAATAGAACTTGTAACAAAACACTGGCCTGCGTTTGGAAAACTTGGAGGTCAGACTCTGAAGAACCTCAACACCTTAAAGATTTGGTCCAGTGTCCTTTGACCTGTGAAATCCTGACTGAATTCCCAAAGGAGGAGTGACACAGCAGAAGCTGCACACTGCATGTTCTGTGTGGCTGCTACCAGCCTGGGCACTGGCTCATGAAGCATCAGCAATAAATTGAAAACACTAAATTAATTTTAATTCCCTGAGTTTTTGTGAGCTTGGAAGATACTTTAGCAGACAAAGATTCCTGGGTTTGTCACATGGGTAAATTTTTATTTATTCTTGGATTTGTTGGTCTAAGTATAACTGACTGCTTAGTTGTTTCTCCCTCCACAGCAATTTACCTAGCAAAGAAGAACATTAAGAAGAAAGGGATTTTAGAAGAATATGAAAAGGTGAGGAGATGTTGTACTTGTTCCAATGCAAGCCCCTTGTTTGCTGTAGATTTTCCCTCTGTTGTTAATGGATAAAGTGGGGCAAAAAATCACCTCTTCAATTGCATGAGGTGTTACTCCAGCAGTGTCAAACCCCAAAATTTTGGCAGTGGAAAAAGTAGCCAGCAAAGGAAAGGACTCTGAAGTCAATGATAGTTTTAGTGAGGATAATTGCTCTCCTTGTGGTGTTATTTTTGAACTGTTGCAATTCATGTAATTGTGTTCAGAACAATCCAGATTTCTTGGCTTAGTTACCAGCCTGGCTTAGTTAAGCTATGGAGAGTCAAGAAAACCCTGACATGGGAGCGCCTTGTCCAGAATTTTCACACTAACTGCTTTTTAATTTTTATTCCAGGAACATTACAACATGCTCAATCAAAAAATAAACTACAAGTGGGATTTTGTTGTTATGCAGGCCAAAGAGCAGTATAAGTGAGTTGACTTGCATTCCCTTATTTGCATCATTGGGGAGGGTATGAGGAGGCAGAGCTTCACTCTCTTGGGATACAATTAATTACAGCTCAAAAACATAAACTACAGCTTTGAAATAACTTGCAAGTGTCCCTCAAGGTTGTGAAATAAACCTATCAGCTGAGGGTTTCTCCATTTTGCAAGGAAGCTTTGCTCACTTCACACTCAGTGAAGGATTTAATCTGTTTTCAAATGCCTGGACACCCACTTGCCTCACCCACTGCACCTGCGTTTCTCTCCCTGCCTGACGTTTGTCTGCCCCAGATGTGGGCTTGGTTTGGTTTGTAAGAGCAAGAGCAGAGGTGGGGGTGGCTGCCTTTCCTCCTGACACACACGTGTACCCCTTTGCAAATGGTTTTTGCACATGTGCAAGGGGAGGTTTAGATTTTGCACCTGATGTGACTCCCTGAAGAAGCCAAGGTCTGATGCTGCAGCGTGCAGGTCTTCATTAAAAACAGCTTCTATTAGCTCAGGGTTGTCCATGAGCATTTGTGGATCAGGCCACTGGACTTAGGAGCTGTTATGGGTCTGGTTCAGTTATTGCTTGCACATGTCTCACAGCTGAACTGAATGGCCTGAATCAAGAAGCAGTAAATGTTCCCAGCAGGGACTTTGGAGGAAACTCTGAAGTGCATACTTAGGCACCCAGCCAAAATGACTTGATTTTAGGAGCTGAATCCTTCAAATTCCCAGGAAAATTAATGAACGTGAGATGGGATTATTCCTTTGGAGACAGACTCTTCCCTACTTCTGTGGATTCCTTTTACCTTTTTTACCTCCCAGCACGGCAGGCGCTGCCTCCGCTGTTCAGCGCCGTTTCTGTCTCCACTGGGCTGGCGGCCAAGTCGTCAGAATACAGCTCATCAGATAACTGTCTCATTAAACACCAGACTGTTGTTCTTGAAAATTGAGGTCAGACTTGGGCTAAGAGATGCCAAATGCAGTTTTAAAGTTAGATACTGAGACTGTGTCTGAACTAGTAGATTAAACACGTCTGAGGCTGTTTGGTGGGGATGCTGGGGCAGACTGGTGCAGAACAGCCTGCATCCACCCTGTTAACCACAGCGGGGTGGCCACATGCAAACAGCCTTTTGGGAATGCTGCCTTTGCCTGTGCTAAGTCCCAAATTGTACCCAGGACTTGTCTGGGAAAGAATTAATTGGTCCAAGCCCAAACCATGCTGGTGTTTCTTCTATTTAATAGTAGAGGTGATTTGGGTTTTAGTGCCTGGGAACACTGCTTGGCTCCACTTTCAAATCATTTCTGTGAGAAATGCCCCTCTTTACCAGGAGATGGGGATGGGATGTGTCTGGGGTGTATCTCTGCGTGGCAGTCCTCAGATACTGCCCGGAGACATCAGAGATGGATAAACATGAGGCAGCAGAACTGACCGCAAGTGATGGCTCATTAGCGTAAAACTCTACCAAAGGGCTGTCTGGCTAATCAAAAGAGGATGTGTCTGCTCCCAGCTGAGCTCAGGAAGATGATGGTTTCTCAAAAGCTACAGTCATGTGTGGCCATGTGAACAGCATGATCTGCACTCCAGAATTAGTCAGGGTAAGACATGGTCAGGAGGCTGCAGCAGAGCATCGCACTGTCAGGCTGGGACCCACGGGGCAGGGGAGGTGGGGCTGTGCCCCCTTTTCTCACCCCACTGCTTTTAGGAGAGGACAATTCATTAATTCCTCTGGTAGAGTTAAATCCCATTTTTGACTTTGCAGGGCAGGGAAGGAGCGGAATAAAGAGGACAGGTACACGCTGGACTGCCAGGAGAGAGCCTACTGGCTTGTGAACCGAGCTCCTGTGAGTAGAGGATGTTGGCATGTGGCTTTAGTGCCTCGGTGGTGCCCACCCTGCAGGCACCTGGGACACACCTGGGAGGGAGATCCAGCTGCAGCACCCGTGGTTGGCGGGGAGCGTTGGGGGCAGAGCTCACCCAGGGCACTGCTGGCTGGGAGCTGCTGGAAGCAGAGCCCTTTGGGGCTTGGGAGTCTCCTCATGCATTTATGTGAACCACAGACTTTAAAACAAATGAGTTACAAAGCTATTGATGTTTCTTGTTCATAACAGCCCGGCATGATAGACGCCCTAGAGTATGGATTAGACCGCGTAACGGATCCCAATGAAAATAAGGTAAACCAGGTGAGACAGGTTTTTGTTTTGGTTTGTTTTTTTTCACACCTACTGAATTTGTTTGGGAGGATCCAGACGACATCCCTGGGATTGTGGTTTCTTGGGCAGCGCAGGCTGAGCGAGTCTGCTCAGCTGTGACAGCCAAACAGGCCAGAAGTTGAAACCTTCTCATTGTCTGGGGAGTGGAGCTCTCAAAATAGGCTTTGGCAGCATCTTTTGGCTTGAAAATACTTTGTCAGCTTTCTTGCCACACCAGTTAGTGTGAGTGTTTAGCTACAGGACACGTTTTCTATGCTGGTGAATCTGAATTAATGAATCCTTTACCTCCAGATGCTTGTTGCTGCCTTTTTGTTAGTGGTGAATGGACTGTGGGGAGTTGTGGGGTATAAAGGATCAGAGGAAAAAAACAGGTTTAAACTAAAATGACAGAATACCTCCAAAAAGGTGACGTATGGCAAGAAGAGGGAGAAATTGGTGTGGTAGATAGGAGACACAAAATGTTGCCTAAAAATGCTTATTATATAGCTAGACCATGAAGAAACAGAATTAATGGACTGAGACCATGGAGGCTGTAACTGGGTGAGACTGGTTCAGAGTCCACAAGAAGACAGATGCAGTCAGTGGATGAGGAGCTGGAGCTGCTCTGCTCTTTCTCCATCAGCCCTTTTAAGGGCTTCTGCATTTGTGCACTTAATGGTGTTCATTTGGAAGTGAAGTCAAAGTATCTCTCAGCAATCAGATGCAAATGTTACTGCGATCACACTCCCTGTATTCCCCCAACTTCTCATTTTTGTAACAGCCTTTAAACATCTCAGCAGCTAAAGGCAGGATAATTGCTTTGGCCAACTGTGTTCTGTTGCTATAGAGACTGAAAATGAGCAAAATGTAAGGTTGGGGTGTATTTTGTTTTTTCTTGCTGTAAGTAGGAGCTGCTGAAAGCCTCTTAAAAAAAAATTAAAAAAGGAGAAAAGGAGTGGAAGAAAGAGAGAGGGATGGAAAAGAGGAGTAAGCCAACTTCTCGCCCACAGTTTTACAGCTGATGTGGAAGGAGATTTTAGGTTTGCAAATGGTCTGAAAGCCTGTAGCCATTTGCCAGCTGCTTGGTAACACAGATGGAGTGAGCTGAGGGGTCTCTGTTCAGTTCCCACCCTGGACATAAGAGACATCATCTGTTCCTCCCATCAGCAGGGACTCCAAGGATGGCATGAGCCAAAGGACACCAGCTTTGGGGTGATTTCACTGCCTTTATCCTTCAGGCTGGTCTCTGAGCTGTGCCTCCTCTTTGGTGACTGAGCTGAAGAGGGAAGGTTCCCTCTTCCCTGAAGAGGGAAGGCTCTTACTCCTCTTTTTGCTTTTGAAGGAGCAATTGACAATACACTCAACAGCCAAAAACCACCTTTTTTTTGAGTCACCTTTAGACCAGCAGATGGTTTTGATTTCTGCGGGCTACTCTCACAAACACCTGTGGCTCAGCAGCCTTTGGTGAGCAGAAAGGATGTCCCAAGCTCTGCTAGTAAATGCTGAGCTGGACTGTGCTTTGTTGGCCGTATTTTACCCCTGCTGAAGGTGATGTGGGGTTTTATTGATGTTTTCTGTAGGCCCAGCCTTTGGCTCTGACATAGGTGAAATGATGAGAGCAGAAAATGAGTGCATGATCCAGTGCCCATTTATTTGATTTCTGTCTCTGTTCCCACTCAATCTAGCTTCATTTTGTTGGCCAATTAGTTTTCTTTTATCTTGACAGCTGAGAAATAAAATATTCCCGGTGACAATTAATTTCTGACATCAGAATGACTTCTTTGAAGCTAATATTGGCACAAACATCTCTATCACTTGCCTCAGAACCTTTGTGGGCTGCTCTCTCTCTAATTGATAGAGTCCTCTGGGGATAAACAGGTGCTTGGCCAAACATCCCACTCCTTTGAAAAGAACTTTTATTACTGACCCATGAGCATCCCTCCTGCTTATAATGAGTTAGGAGTTGTAGCTGGGCAGGGGGAATGAGGCAGAAGTAGCCATCCATTGAACAGCTAATTAAGGGAATGCTTTAGCCTTTTGTTACCCAGGTCTCAAGCTCATGATGGAGCCTCAGTGCTTAGAGAGTTACCAGGCAACTGCCAGAGCCTGCAGGTACACACTCAGCTTTCACCTTCTTCTGTTAACCAGAGAGTCTTTCTGAAAGGTGCTTTGGCTTAGCTAAAACTCACTGTTCTAGATTGAGGGACTGCTGAATAAAATATCCTGGCTTGTTGTACCCAGCAGATCAGCCACAGATCATCGTAGTCATGGCTGACCTTTAATTTCAGAAGTCTCTGTCAGCTTGGCTGCCTGATAAATGCAGAATTTCTGCTGCATCTTTTGAAAGAACAGGATCAGAAACAGATAAATGAAATGAGGGGAAAACCAGTAATTTGAATGCAATTGAGTGTATGGGCTGTTACAGATCTGATTGCCAGCCGTGGGGCTGGAAGCACCAGCACAGGGAGATGCATCTTGAGGTCATCTTATGCTAGACTCAGAATTTGCCTCTGGCCTGT
>NW_010293964.1:16798-17554 GCF_000700745.2 Antrostomus carolinensis
AGTGCTGTTTGCCACTGAAATAAAGGTTTTTACAATAAAGTGAGCTCCAGAGGGAAGCTGAGCTGTGCTGGCACTGCCCAGTGCTCTGTGCAGGATCCCCATGGTCATCCTCACAGCTTCCACTGTGGCATTTGCAGTGCCCTGGCCCAAAATGGGTAACAGTGACCTGTGCTTGTTCTTCACTCCAAGCTTTATCTGGTCATACACACAAAAGCTGTTATCCAGCTGTTTATGGCTTCTCTAAACACTGAATGGTGGCCAGCCAGGACAAAACATAATGACCATTATCTCCTCAATGTGGTCAGCAAGACCCACACTGAGAGCAGAGGAGGTCCATGCGAATGGTTAGCAGGAAATTAGTAGATGTCCAAGCTCTTGTAGCAAGCAGCTCGTGGTTTCAGCCATATGGATCTGCTCCAAACATGGGGCTCTTGAGCAGGTCCTGGCTGGCTCCCAGCTGAGCTTTGCAGCTGCTGCCTGCCTGCATGGGGAGCACTCAGCTGGTGGCTGTGACCAGGGTGTCCAAGTCCTGCTGTGTCTCTCCAGGAGGAGGATGTTTAACAGCGTGTGACACTCACCTGAGACAGACTGAACTCTTTCACTAATTGCCATTTTGACTCAAAGCCTGCAGGGCTGGGGAGCTTATCCACAGTAATTGCAATAAGTCGCTCATTAAGGGCATTGCAAAATTAATCTCATTGTAAGAAATGACTCTTTTGTTCCAAATATTATTTCCTTCCAAAGGAGGGAGGAAGG
>NW_010293965.1:0-234 GCF_000700745.2 Antrostomus carolinensis
GGGGGGGTCCCCCCCTCCCTGTGACACCCCCAAAAGAGGGGTGGGGGGGTTGCTCACTCCCCTGACACCCCCAAAAGAAGGGTGAGGGTCTCCCCCTCCCCCTGACACCCCAAAAGAGGGGTTGGGGGGGTCTCCCCCTCCCTGTGACACCCCAAAGAGGGGTTGGGGGGGGGGCCCCCCCCTTCTCTGACCCCCCCCAAGAGGGGTTGGGGGGGGGCCCCCTCTTCCTTACCC
>NW_010293966.1:0-233 GCF_000700745.2 Antrostomus carolinensis
GGAGCAGCCTGGGAGGGTTGGGGATGTGGGGCTGGAGGGTTTGGGGTCAGGGCAGGTCTGATGGGTGGCTGGGGAGCGCTGGGCATGCGTGTTCACACGTGTGCATGCGTGTCCGTGTCATGTGTGTTCATGTATGTGCGTACATGGAGTTGCACTTTCCTCAGAGCTTGCTTTGGGGAAGGGAGGGAACGCCCGCGGGGAAGGACTTGGGATGCTGAATCGGGATGAGGCCC
>NW_010293966.1:795-5667 GCF_000700745.2 Antrostomus carolinensis
ACCGGTGGGTTGGGGAGGGTGGTTTCCACCCCCCCAAAAACCACCTCACACTTGCGATCTGCCCTCTCCCCTGGGTGCCTCCAGTCCCACTGTACGGGGTGAGAAGGAGTGAGGTGGTGACAAGGGGGAGACCCCCCCCCTCGCAGGCACTGGGACACCCCGGAGAGGCCTCCTTTAAAGGACAAAAAAAAAAATCCATCTTGATTGTACATTGTTACCTTTTATAGTTGATTTTGTTTTATCAGTTGTAGATAATTCCTTGTTGTCTTATATTAAGAAATACTTGAATGATGTACAGTACGCGATGCCTTGAGCTGGTGTTGTGGAGCTATTGTTGACGCTGCGCGCCGCAGCCTTTTTTTTAAAGAAAAATACAAAAAAATCTCGTGGGAAGGGGATGGCGGGGGGGATATCTCTGAAAATTGTTTTTGTCCCCCCACGCTTTTGTTGGCAAACTTTTATTCCTCTTCCCACATGTAAGACCTGTCTCTTTTATATAAATATATATCTACACACACAATCTTGTGCTGGCTGGGACATGGCCTGGGGGAGCTCGTCCCCGTGGGTGCTTTGCTGGTCCCTGGGCATCCTCGGCCAGGGGTGCCCGCAGCCAGCAGACACTGCCGGGGTTTGTATTGAGGGTCTGGATGTGCCAGGGAATATCTGAGCTCTTTGCTGGTTGCTCGGCCCAGACTTGGCTTTTTTGGTTCGGGGGTTCAGTTTGACCGTGGACCCGGCACGCCTCGTGTGACACTCGTGGGGGGACCTGTGTCACCAGGATGGGGAGCACCTGGCAGCTCTGGTGTGCGGCGGGGTCTGTGTGTTTATGGAGAATCCATAAATGATCCATAAATGCCTCCAGAGCTGGGGGAACAGGTCTGAACCGCCTCTAGCCCTGACTCACAGCAGTGTGGGGCACCCATGGGTGCCTTCGGTGGGGCAGGGCTTGGCTCTGCACCAGGCAGGCTGGGGAGATGCTTGTGTGGGGCTGGACATCCTCTCCCCTCTGCCAGCACCTTGCCTGGGGTGGTTTCCAGACAGATGCTCCCGGACCCACGGTCCAGCACCAGCTGACACCTCTCGCCAACACCCTTCTTCCTCCTCTTCCTCTTTCAAAGCCTTTTCCCCCCCTATAGAGCATCTGTCTTGGAAACCAACTTCAAAAAGGTTTTTGTTTTGTTTTTGTTTTGTTTTTTAAGCTGGAAATTTTAAGCGTTTTTGGCTTCCTCTCCTTCCCCCTCGCCCTTCCTTCAGCCGACTAACTCGACTTAGAACTGGTTAGAAACGTTTACTGTGAAGCTAACTTTTTTTTTTTAAAAAAAAAAATCAAAACAGGAGAAACTTTCTCCACTTTACAATTGATGAAGACTGCCAAAGCTGGTTCGACAAGAGTCATGTTAACGCACTGTTGGTTTGTAGAACAGCAGCCTCCGCTGTGGGGCTGGCTGGGAAATAAACATGAAAACAAGGAAAAAAAAAGAAAAAAAAAAGGAAAAAAAAAAAACCCACAAAAACAAGCACTTTACTGTATGTACCAGGTGAACTGATACAGCTGAACTGAAGTTTTCCTTTATAACAATTGTTGATGCCAGAATTTTGTATTCTGTTTTGTAAGAATTTAATAAAAATGCATTGAGACCTACGTGGTTGCCATGTGGCTGCAGGCAGGCTGGGTGCCACCGGCCCATTACCAGTGGCCACAAGGGGTTTGGATGGGTGTTGGGGAGGGAAGCGAGCCCCCTCGGTGCTCCAGCCAAGGTTGTTCTTCCCAGTTTCCACCAGCTCCTTCCCAGGGTGTTGCTGGTCCCAAGGGTGCTGGGAGGGGGACTGGGGACCAGGCAGGGCTGGAGCTGCGGGGTGGTGGGTTTGGACACCAGGAATAGGGGCTGGTGGCAGCTCAGGTGCTGATTCACTTGTCCCAGGGGAACGTTGTGATCCGATGAATCCTCAAACGGGCTGGAGAGTCACGGCGCAGCACTGTGCTCTCTGCCAGCGGCTCAACAGCGGCAGGGAGGCTGCCCAGCACCCCTTGCAGACACCCCTGCCTCATTTTCCACTCCCCTGCTTACTTGTCAGGCTGTGGAGGAGGAAACTGAGGCAAGAGGAAAGTGTGGTGGGATGCTGGGGACGTGGGCAGCAGCAGGGACTAGAGGCTGGTGATCAGGAGGTGGGAGAAGGGCTGCAGGAGCCCAACTGTGCTTTCTTCTCTGGGCAGGGAAGACCTTGTGGAATTATTTTTCTTTTTAAAATGTATTTTAATTTTTAAGGTATTTTCTGACCTAATATGGGGAAGTTTTCCAGCCCTGCTGGGGGATGGAGATGCGAGCCCTGTGGATGCCATGGCTGGTGGGGACACCCTACCTGGTGCTGCTGTCCCAGCAACGGTCCTGGGTTTGAGGAGGGAGCTGCAAGTTCTGCTGTGGATCAGTAGCTGCTGCTCCTGGCTCTGCACGCTGGTGAGGGTGATTTTGAGCAGAGAAAGCCCTGCAGCAACTTGCTGCTGAGACGTCCATCCTCGCTGCTTCAAAAATGGTGCAGCTGCTTCCTGCAGCATCCCGATCCGGACAGGGCAGCTCCAGGAGTCTTCTCTCCCAGGCTGCTCCAGGATGGCCCATGGTGGGACCAGAGCTGAGATCCCCTGGATGCAGAGGAGGAGCAGGAGTGTGTCCCCATCCCCTGTGCTGTTCCTGCCTCTGTTTAATAAAACTATTGTTCCCTCCTGTGCCCGGGGCTGCCACACTGCAACCCTGGACATGTCAGGAGCAGCTAGCTCCCCTTTTCATAGAGGCACAGACTGGTTTGGGTTGGGAAGGACCTTAAAGCTCATCTCCATCTTCCCTCTGCCAGTTTAGAGCCATTTCCCTTTGTTCTATCACTACCGGCCTTTGTAAAAAGTCCCTCCCCAGCCTTCCTGGAGCCCCTTCAGGTACTGGGAGGCCACTAGAAGGTCTCCCCGGAGCCTTCTCCTCTCCAGGCTGAACAGCCCCAACTCTCTCAGCCTGTCCTCACAGCAGAGCTGCTCCAGCCCTCGCATCATCCTCGTGGCCTCCTCTGGACTTTTTTTTTCTTTCTTTGTTGTCTGTCCTGCTCTCCTTTCCATCTTGCATGTTGTCTCACCTGTTCTTGGGCCCTCAGCTATCTGCTCCAGAAACTCTTCCTCTCCTGCCCTTTGCTCGTGGCCTGTCCTGTGGACAATCTACCTTCCAAGATGCTGGGTGGAGCCCAGGTGGGTGGTGTCAAAGGGAGTTTTGGTAAAGATGCTGGTTTAGGTTTTAATCTGTAAAATTTCTTTGCATGCTCCCTCTCTCCCACCCCTGCCCCTGGCTTACGGGCACTCGGTGGTTGGAAACCATTTCAGAGCACGTGCGGAGAAGGGCAGCTCTGAAAATAAACCAACACTGGGTTAAAATAACCTGTGCTGCTCCGGTGCTCCAGCATCGGCCCAAAATAGGCTCTGCCGCTGGGATAAGGGTGCTATAAATAAATCTGTGGTGATTCACACTGGAGAAAAGCCCCACAGCAGCAGCAGCAATGCTGCCCACGCTGGCCCAGTGGCACCCGAGAGCAAAGGGGCCACTGCAGAGCTGCTGAGGTGGCCTGGGTGACGTAGCGGGTCGGTTGGGCTTGGGGTGACGTGGTGACTTGTGTCAGTTCTTCTGTTCTCAGATTTAATTGAGCCATCAGGTCACGATCGGGTGCGAGTGGCTACGGCACTTGGGTGGGTGGTGGGTCATGCCTGGCTTTGGCACAGGGCACCGAGGAGGGTGGGCAAGTGGGCAGGTGAAGGGTCTTCAGTATTTTGGGTCTAAACCTGGCTATAGTGGTGATGAGGGGATGATCCAGATGATCAGCCAACATTTTAATTCACTGTCTGCTCAAAAAAAAACCCGTGAAATGAGGAACATGCATTTCCTCAGCCCCAGGCTGGTCTCCTGAACAGTCAGTGAGCCCTCGAACCACACTGGGCGCGTGGAGAGGAAGGTGTGAAGAGCTGTTTGGGATCCAAAAAAAAGGGGTTTGTTTTCCTTTTTGTGCTTTTAAAATTTTTACGGCATCACCACACCTGTCCAAACAACCAAAACAAACCAATTTAGGTTATTTTGAGGTGGGTTTTTTTGGTAGAATGTGCCATTTTGGTGTCATTTTGTGGCTGGTGTGTAGGTGTGCAGGTTCTCCCTCTGTAGCCATCTCAGGGAGCGACGTGCACCCTGGCAGACCCCAGCGTGTGGGTCTGTGGCAGCGGGTCCCCCTGCACCAGGACAAGCCTTGGTGGCACCAGCACAGCACAGCACGGGTGGCTCCTCCACCAGCTGGAAAAGGCCTTGGTCAATCTCACGTTTGTGGGTTGGGATGGTGAAGTGTGGTGTTTGGAAGCCATGGGGCACAGGTTCGGCTTTCCCCCAGGATTTCAGCTCCAGATGGAATTGCACAGGCCTTGGGAGCTGTGGTCGGGCAGTGGGAGCACAGCAGCTTCAGGTTTTTCCAAAGCCCAGGAGAACATCTCCAGCTGTGCCCCTTGGAGACTCGGCTGCTGCCTGTGCTGGAGTGGGTGATGGGCCTCGTGGGTCATCTTCTCACCCGGCTGAAGGTTTAAAGGCATGTTGCTAACGCAGGGGGTTTGGCGAGTCCCACTTTAGCCATCCTCAGGCAAACACCCAAGATGTCTCTGTCTTTGCCACGTGGTCCTCCTCCCAGCTTTGTTTCATCTAAAGGTAAGTCCTTTGAGATGAGCCACTCGGCCAGGTAAGAGCTACCTCCACATTCCTGTCTTTTGCTTGGAATACAGATATCAAGTGTATTTTTTTACCTCTACAAGGTAAAGAAAGGCCAGGTGTCCTCTGCCACGGAACTTTGAGCGTGTGCCCAGGTGGC